>NC_081759.1:39575339-39805339 GCF_963082965.1 Carassius carassius
GCAAGGACATTTTTGTATTAATCTTTTATTAGAGATTGATTTTATGCAAATTTGTGGGACATATTGTGTCTTTAAGCACCAATGTTTCTTTCTGCAGATAAAAGACAAAGCTATTAAAACCAACAGTGATAGCAGTGATGGAAAGGATCCGAACCCCTGGATTGGAGTGGTACCTGTCCAGATAAAGGAAGGCACAGTTTCCAGTAACAGCAACCAAGAGTCGTTCGCTGCCTCTGTGGTCAATAAGGTATTCAAAATAATGACTAAACATGCTAACAAGGTAGTATTGATCAAACTGACAGATCTTTCCTCCATAGATGAAGCGTGCTCTTGTGCTGGGTGCATCTGCTTTAATCATTCTTGCTTTAAACCAGAATACTGTCCGAGAGGTGAGAGCTTTGCTGTTCTGATCCAAAAACCTTCAGTTGATTTCATAATAGTTTTCAGAAGAATAAAACTGTTCTTCTTCTGTAGATGGATCTCTCTCAGGTCCTCTCAAAGCCAGTCATTATTATTCAGACGTCAGAAAATGTCACTAAGCTCATTGGGGCACTCCTCAGGTAATCCTCTGTCATTAAATTATCGATTTATTCTTCTGAATAAACAATATACTGAATTTTGGAATGTGTCTTATTTTTACCTTTATTCAATCAGGGGCCTTCATGCAACAGCAAAAATCACTTACAAATCTTTTCTACAGGACACTCTGGTAAGATTTTACTCAGACGTATCCTAGTTTCATGCATCTATTGGTTCATTAGTGTAGGAGTGTGATGTTTTTAAATGTTGTGTTAAAGGGGGCTACTTTGACCCTGTGGTCCAGCTGTGGCCGTTCGAGAGGAGGGTTGTACGGGGAATGGCAAGGGGTCATCTGCACCGGGGAGACCAACTCTCAGGTCCAGGTAAAGACATCTCTTATCATCCTGGGTTACAGATTAATAAATGTCAGCACCGTCATGCAATCATCTTGTTTCTAAAAGAGATGGCTCACCCAAAAATAACAAATCTGTCATCATTTATGGGTTTAAAAGGGCATGGGCAGAATTTTAATTTCTGAGTAACTATCCTTTAATGCGCCATTTAATTTGATTTGTAAAAATGTTAAAGCAGTTTTATTAGTCAGCAAAGAGAATTTCTCTTCTTTTTAATTTGCTTTTTTGTCCATCCTTCCAGAAATATCTCCAGCAGCTCTGGAACAGTGTCGTTCTGGTGGCCCTGGTCCTCTCCACGGGGGTCATAGTTCATGCACGCTGGCAGCTCCAGGACAACCAGCTTAATGAGGATTTACAGGTGAACGCTGTTTTTGTGACAGATTCGGTATGAAGTAAGAAACAAAAGTTAATGACACCCATGTCAGTAATTATGAAGGAAAGAAGCAGGTGGACACTGGAAGGAAATCTTTTCAGAAACATATGTGACCCTGGACCACAAAACCTGTCATAAATAAGCTTTCCTTTAATGTATGGTTTGTTAAGATCGGACAATATTTGGCTGAGATGCAACTATTTGAAAATCTGGAATCTGAGGGTGAAAAAAAAAATCTAAATATTGAGAAAATCGCCTTTAAAGTTGTCCAAATGAAGTTCTTAGCAATGCATATTACTAATAAAAAATTAAGTTTTGATATATTTACGGTAGGAAATGTACAAAATATTTTCATGGAACCTGATCTTTACTTGATATCCTAATGATTTTTGTCATAAAAGAAAAATCGATAATTTTGACCCATACAATGTATTTTTGGCTGTTGCTACAAATATACCCCAGAGACTTCAGACTGCTTTTGTGCTCCAGGCTCACATATATCACAGTTCAAAATGTTTTAAGACTTTTTAGATGTTTTATTCAGTAAGAATGCACTAAATTGATCAAAATTGACATTAAAGGCATTTATAATGTTACAAAAAAAAACAAATCTGGAATTTAATTTTCTGTTCATCAAAGAATCCTGAAGAAATTGAACAGCTGTTTCCACAAAAATATAAAAACTGTTTTCATACTATTATTAATAATAAGTGTTTCTTGGTCACCAAATCAGCATATTAGCATGATTTCTGAAGGATCGTGTGGCACTGAAAACTGGATGCTAAAAAATCAGCTTTGCATCACATTGAATGAATGACATTTAAAAATATACATATTAAAACTGTTACTGTTTTTACTGCATTTTTGATCAAATAAATGTAGTCTCAGTGAGCATAAGAGGCATGATCTTACCGACCCCATACACTGAACATAGTTTATAATATAAATAACATTAGAAATAAACTCTGTCTCACAGTCAGACCTAAAGCAAGACATTTTAAAGAGATTATCAGCACTGAAGACGAGGACATACCGGCAACCCAAAGTGAGAAGATGTGACCCAACACAAACTCAACCACTGGAGATGGACAGCTGTGCAGTGTGTCTGGAGCAATACAACAACAACCAGGTGACGGATCCTATGCTTTTGCTCAGCAGATATATTATTCTTCCATAAAGAGAGGTTTAATCACTGCTCTTTTTGCGTGTTTTAGTGTTTGAGGGTGTTACCGTGCCTCCATGAATTCCACAGAGATTGTGTGGATCCCTGGCTACTCCTTCAGCAGACATGTCCTCTCTGCAAACGTAGCGTGCTTGGTGAGAAAGGCAGATATATTGTCATTTTTTACACCATTTCTACACAGTTCTGCTCCATGCACACTGTCAGTCAATAGTTGGCCAGCATCAGCATAAGTTGAAGTGAACTCTTCCCGCTCTTGTCCTGTTTTCATCCTGTTTCTCCCAGGTCATTTTTACTGAGCTGAACCAGGAAGGACTCCGGACTCTGAATTTGTATGATTTGGACTGACTCTTCCGATTCAGACTTTTATTGGCAACTAAATCCCTCCACTGTACTGTAAGGTCAGAATATCTCCACTTGACCTCTTCAAAGACTATAAACCTTGAGTTCTCTTTCAAGAGACCACAGGAGTCAGGACTAGATCCTGATCTTTGGTCAAACCACTTGAGAAGTTTCTTGAAGGTAGGTCCTTGTACACAGGATCAGTTCTTTTGCGCACATTTCTTGAACCGGCTCAACAATTTACAGATACACGGATCGAGCAGTCACATGCACAGTCATATTTCAGATCTCTTTAAATGAAGGAAGAATCATACACCTGGAAGTCTCAAATCTTTGTTTAAAGAAGGGTTGGCATAAAGTTTGGATAAAATCCTTGAAAAAAAAGAAATGGTATCTGTTAATACAATATCACTCAACCTTTTCCTCTGATACGAGACCAGCGCTGGTGCCTAACCTGGCCCTTTTCTACCCTTTTTCACCAAATGCAAAGATGCATTGACCGTGAAGTTGTGATATTGACATCTTTTGAGAATTTACAGGGACTGGAAGTATATTTACATGCATTCAAGTTCAGTTTCGTTTTAAAATGTCATGTAAATGCTTCTTTCCAGTCAGGGTTTTGCGTAGTTGCAAAGTTTCAAAAGTTCGGGGTCGGTTTAATAAGAAATGAATACTTTTATTCAGCAAAGATCCAGTATCTTGATCGAAAATATAAAACCTATCATAAAAGAATTCTCAAAATTCAAATATTCAAAAGAATTCTAAAATAATTCTCATAAAAGCTATCACAGTTTACATACTTTTAAGTAGCACAACTGTTTTAAAAGTTGATTTCTAAAGAACCATGCGACCATGAAGACGTCTACTAAAAAACAAATGCAGCTTCGCCATCACATGAAAAAATATTAATGAAGAAAATTATTATTTTGACATTTCCTAATACTTCTTTTAAGAACATAATTTTTTTTTTATAAATGATAGTAGCTCAGCTATAGTTGGCCCTAAAAGGTGTGTTCCTAATCCTTTTAATTTTCAGTTACACATTGTGTCATGAACACTTGAACCGATAGATGAAGACTCCAGCTCGTCTATGCAAAAACCTGCTGTAGCTTCATTACAACTGCGCATGGAAATGTACTTAATGATAGAATATAGAAATCTCAAAACAGCCAATCAGAGCATATCATTAAATATAATCTCGATCTGTGCTTATTTTTCAAGCTTCAGTCTTGATACATGATCTTCGACTCCTGCCAGACAAGAAGACAACCATTAAACACTCGCACAAAGAGGAACAATATAGAAACACATCCTTTAGGACAGTATTTATTCTAGTTTTATCTTCCAAAGCTTTCTTAAATATGCTTTCTATTACAAAATGCTTTGAATTTATCCTAGTAAGTAGAAATGTTTTACTTTACATGGCAAGAGAACATTGCCTTTTCTAGGTCTATTTGAGGAAAAATGAGGTCTCTCTCTCTGCAAGAATGATGCATGCTCAGTCTTTGGCACGAACCTTAAATGGGGAGGTTTCTTAAAAGACTGCTCTTAGGTCAAGTCTTAATCGCTTATTAAATCTTCAAAGAACTGGAACAGGATCTCAAATGTTCATTCTCAAATGTATTTTAGATGCTACTTTCTCAAACCTGATGTTCCTTGATTTATTTATTGAACTTTCTTTAACAGTGCAATATCTGTTCAATACATTTGTGTGTTACAGGGCAAAAGACATGACTCATTTACCTTACAAAACTGTTTTCTTGTTATACATTATGTAATGTAAAAATTTACAAATACAATAAAAATAGATGATTATCTTGATCCCTTATAGACAAAAATCCCTGTGCGTTTTACAAAGCACTTTTGAATCACTGTTGATTCATACTTCAGAATATAAACTTACTGAGAACTAATGTTTATTCTTAAAGAAAGACAGGTTTATTTAATAGACCAGAGTGTCATCTCGATGCGTATCGATCTTTTGTAAACGAGGAGCTACATTTAACCTCAGGTACTGTTTTTGCTTTTAGCTCTCCAAGAACTCTGCAATGCGCTGTTGTACAAGTAAAAGTCTTAGGAAGGGATCATGCCCTTGTTCCTCTTCCTGTCAGCCATCGTTCTGCGATTGTGATTGGCTCCTCTGCTCTTATTCGCTTCTTTTCTGCGACGGTCCAAAACGGTGTCCTGCGCCTGGCCCCGTCCTCTCGGTCCACCTTCCACGTGACTTGCTGGTGGTGGTCTGTAGCTATCAGGAACCGCCAAGTAAAATCAATAAATGACTGACTGATCCATGTTTGAGATTAATTAGAGGATATCTAATTAAACATACCCTTTCCTGCTTTGCATAGCAGCTCTCCTGGCCTCAGCTCTCTCTCTGAGGACTGCTGGGTCCTGGACGAACTGATCCTTCTTCACAGTCTCATTCTGATGAAAATAACCCAAGAAAAGCCCATCGGAAATGCATGGAAATGTAATAAGCGAAAACTGTAACTTATTTCAAATCAGTGTCATTTATATTTACAGGGGGAAAAAAAGAAAGAAGGCTGATACTGAAATGTGATCTATGGCCAAAATTTATTTCATATATAAAAGAAGTGGTTTAATCAAACCTCGTCCTCTTCCTCCTCATCTGCTACATCCTCCCGCGACTGTTTGCCTCTTCTGAGAACTTGTGGGATAGTAAACGCCCTAAAGGAAAAACATTTTAATGTATTGACTGCAGTAATAATCATAAATATCATGAGAGTAAAAATACACATATTTATAACTGTATTCTTCATCTTCAAACATTAAAATATCAAGCTTTTATTTTGAAGGAAAGCCAATTTTGGTTTGTACAGTACTAATATAAATCCACTACTTGCAATGCATTTCTCATTTCAAAAATGGTCTTTAAAACCCCACATTAGAGAGAGATGCAAGTTTATGTACATCAGTCACAACACAAACCTGCGGTTCAATAGTTCATCCTCCTCATCCAGATCATTGGCTCCTATTTGGTTGACATCATACGTGTCGTCATATTCGTCATCATAATCATACGTGCCAAAAGCATCATCACGGTCTCTGAAAGGGTCATTTTCTATGGGAATCTCATCCACCACTGTCTGGTAGGCTTGATATCTCGCTCTCTGCTCTTCTATGTGCTGCTTGTCTTCTAGCGTGGCTCGCACACTCTCCCTCTCTCTGAAAAATACAGAGATATTCATTTCTAGTTGACACAAAGCATCTTTCACAGCTTGAGCTGAATATTTCATTAGCCTACTTTCATGTGATGTCAGTTTACGGTGTACTTGTCAATTTCTCTTGACCATGTGGACGCATTAAATATTCAACAGCTCATTTAAATAATCAGACTAAGTTTAGAGTAATGTACAGCAGGGCAGGACAGTGTAATGCTTTTTGAAGTGGGAAAAGTTGATTCGGAATTCTAATTTGGGATCACAGAACTCACCTCCGGCCTTTCCAAATGCGACTCATGTCCAGTCGCTCACGGTTGAACACGTCAAACTCGTCATCGTCAAACATGTTCGATCTGGTGCTTAAAACTGAGGGAAGCTCTTTCTTTGCAGGCCTACAGGGACACAACACAGGGCCAGTATGCAACAATGAAGTGGACCTGAGTTGAAGCATAAATTCTAGACATTTCAATGGACTTTACCTTGCCATTGCCCTGTCCAGTTTGTCAATAGAAGCAGACAGTTTATCTTCCAGGACATTGTTAATGACAAGTTCAGAATTGTAGCCATACTCCTCCAAACATGCCAATATGAATCCCTCTCCCAAGTTCGGAAGCAGATCTCGGATATGTGTCAGCAGAGACTCCAGTTCTCCAGCACTCACTGTGCACACTGCCCCCTACAGGACCAAAAAATATATATTATTATATAAGACAACATGATGTTGTATATATATTAGCAGCTAATGAACTCACGTTGTCACCCTTACGGGGAACATCAGTCATAGCTTCCGCTCCTCTCAACTCTTCTCTGTCTCCCAGCACTCCTGCTCCTTCCTTCTGAGAAGCTGCTAAATCTCTCCCAGTCAAGCTTTTGGCTCCTGCGCTGTGATTGGTTGATGAGGGGAAGCTCCTCTGTTTCCCCACACACTCCCAAGCAGACTCTACGCCCTGCAAAAGGTAAGACGTCCTGGTGTCGTCTCTGAGGGCACAGATCAAGGAGAACCGCAGAAAATCAGAGAGTAGCTTAAAAATGTTAGAAACCAGGCATAAACATTATTATTGTGGCAATAACCCAACTGGCATTGCAACATTAATTAAATGAATTCTGTGCATACATGATATCTGATATTGGTATTACAGAAAATTGGTATCAGTGCACCATTAATTATGAAGCATGTATGAAAACAATTAGAAATTAGGACGGCTTATTTAATGGAAATCATTGAGGTCATCTTCTCTAGTAGAAGCCTGAAAGATGACAGAATGCTTCGTCTTTGATTTCATTGGAAATCAGCATACTGTGTTCCTCTGGACTACTGTGAAGGATACAAATGAGGGAAGGCCTGCTGAAGGAGACTGATGTCGTCTGCTATAGAGAACTGTTCATCATAATCTGCCAGGAATCTGAGAGATAAAGAGAGGAAACATTGGCTGTGATAGATTACATACACACCCAAGACCTCGCTCAGAAATCTGGGCTTAATTTACCTTTTCTCTTGAAGGAAAGCGGTGAAGTTCTGTAGAAGATCATCTACACAGGAAGCCATGCTTTCAGTGCTGTGAATATGAATGAAACATGTTATATCATGGATATCTGGTATTCATTGCTTATCTAATGTGGTTCTAAAGCATGTGTTTTTCCTCACCCCTCCAGTATGGGCTGTAAACACGTGTGCTGGAGCAGCAGGTGAGCGATCTCTACCATTTTCTTTCTTGAATGGGATATTCGTCTCCACATGTCCTCCTGGAAACTGAGACAGATTGCATCTAGTTTAACCAATCTGTATAAATTCACGAAAGCGTGCGAGTATGACACAGACGTCAGCCAGTCAAACCTTTTATCTAAATTTCTCTTCTTCACTGCTTTCTCCAGGTCTGGAACTGCCATCTCATAGAAAGACGGTAGTCTACATTGAAAGATGTGTCATGCATTATTTTTGTATCAGTGATAATAGGTATGTGTGAATTATAGTTTGGATGGTGTGGATGTTTTTGTGACCTGTTAAGAAAGTTGTGTTCTTTGAAGGTAGTACAAGCTTCAGGGAAGATGTCCAGGAAAGAGTGGATAGTAGTGCAAGTATCACACATGTACAGCACTAAATCTGCAAGCTCCTACAAGACATTATATATATATATATATATATATATATATATATATATATATATATATATATATATATATATATATAGAAATATAATCATTGCATTTGCTTCTTTTAAGACACTGAGTGAATTAAAGTCAGTATGTGTCTCTGTGTTTGTTATTTAGTGTAAGAAAGTTTCGTTTTTGGTTACCTCCTCTGGCATGGTCATGGTAGTATGGTGTTTGTTTGCATTGAGTTTGAGAGGTTGACCGGTTCCTGTGTCCTCTGACTGAATACCACACATCTGTAATATCGTATCAAACACCTAGAATGTACACACAGAGATTTTTAGGAAGTTCAGCTGAAGTTGATTTAGAAATGTCTCATGATCACATGAACTACCTGGCTGATTGAAGGTATAGTCTCATTTAGGTCTCCATAATAACTGGGCTGTTGAGTAAAAATGTTCTCTGGAAAAAGAGTACAGAATTACATTTTTGTTTTAAATATGGAAACCATTGTGAGTGATCAAAAAAACAACAGGCGGGTACCCATCATTTTATGTAGCAGTTGGGAATTCCCTTTCCCAAACAGCACACACACATCCAGAATTTTGGGAATGTCAAAAAGGTAGTTGTTGTAAATTATCTCTGCAAACACTTCAGGGGTTATAAAGTGCTCCTAAAAAAAAAAAAAAAAAAAAAAAGGTTTTGAACCCCACTGAATAACAAATATATTGCAATGATATTAATTTAAAGTCATTTAATACAAAACCACCAGCATACATTTACGCTATTGATCAAAAGTTATGTTCTTTTTGGAAATAATGCTTTTATTCAGCAAGAATGCATTAAATCGAACAGATGTTTTATTGTCACAGAGGGTTCTGTTTTAAATAAAGGCTGTCTTTAACCTTTTATTCATCCAAAAAATCCCCAAAATATTAACCAGCACAAATTCTAATAGTAAATGTTACTTGAGCATTAAATCAGCATTTTAAGATTAGATTCCTGAAAGATTTGTGTGATACTGAAGACTGCTGGAAATTAAGCTTTGCCATCACAGGAATAAGTGAAATTTTAAAATATATTTATATAGTTCAAGTCTTGGCGAGTATAGAAGACTCTAAAACAATAAAACAACTTATTAACCCCAAACTTTTGAACAGAAGTGTATCTACTGTACGACTTATTATTAGCCACACTGTGCAAGGATTATGAATCTTAAATATAATATAGTTACACAATATAACTTATGTAAGTTCAGGAGTTTGTTTACCTTAGACTCTTTGTGTGTAGCCATCCTGAGGAAGACCATGAACACAGAGCGATGAATGTTCCTCTGCATGTCGGCCACAGCTGGACTCGACGAGAGACCGGTCGGGTCCAAACCACGTGGAGCGTGTCTCAAATAAGAGTCCAAACACCGCTGTAGTGACTCGTCAAATACCACCTTAAATGGAGAAAGAATTGAAACAAGAAACAATATGACATCTGCCTGGCCACATACTGTTTTACATGCATGTAAGGATCCAAAAACAGCAGTTTTATTATTTTGCCGTACTTTATCTTCATTACTAACAGTTTTTTTTATTTTCAAGAGATGTATAACTTCACTTAACCTGTTAACTGTCACTGGCCCACCGGTGGGCTCACTTGATATTACATATTTTAAACAGTAATATCTAGGTCTGAACCTAAAGTAATCTTGACAAACTATATATCATTGGAAAGCTTAAAGATTGTAGTTTTGATATTTGGTGACTGATTTTTTTTTATATTTTACAGAGCAGCTGTAATTTATTTATATGCAAGAAGAGTATCATCAGAGTCAGAGAGTGCGTTCTGACATTACTTTGAAATAGTGATGAAATCATGAAAAATCTGTAAAAAATCTTTATTCATTTTCATGAAGAGTGTTCAACAGATAGCATCCATTGTATTTTTTGAGAAAAAATGTCTAAAAGTGTTCTGAATATGTAGAAAAAACAATAGATTGTTCTTTTTTTGATGCATTGTGAACTATAACGCAAGTCCAGGGTAATTTTTTGAGATATCAACCTCAAATTTGGAACATAACTTGTTCAGAATTTTGGTTTTGTTATTATAGCAGTTTTAGAGTAAAACGTTTCGTAAAATATATATTTTATATAAAATATGAATATTTAAATGATTATATTTTATATTTTCATAAACTTAAACTTCCATAACTTTTTTTTGTAATATGCTATTAATAACCTTTTTCACTTCTACAATAATCTGCCAAGTGTCTGCTTTAAAAAGAGACCAACCTTAAGTCTGTGGACAAAAGCATTCAAAATGTATAACAGATTAAGTTGGAAATGTCGTTTTCCCGTCTATGCTCAAAAAGTGGAACAGGTTAAATCAAATCTCCATGAACGACTCTTGTATTTTAGAGAGTCAAACCTGACACCAGAATTTGTCATGAGGTAAAGCCAGCAGCCAGTCCAGATCCTCGGAGATGAACTGAGCGTGCTCCAGAAACTCCTCCGTCAGCGCCGGTGTGCCGTCCTCAGGTGGAGGTTTATAGCTTAAGAAACATCTCTCTTCTTTACGGTCAGGGTGCTGATGGGAGGCAGCATCATCATTCACACAGCTCATAGACGTACATAGTGATGGTTCAGCACAACTCTAGTTAATTATGCAGTAAAGTCTTCACTCACTAGTGCTGGTAGGGTGCGTTCTTGGCCTTGTGCTCCGAAGGGCTCTGTCACATGCAGTTCATCTAAAGGCACTTTTGCACATGCCATCTCACCTGCCCAGGTACAGAACTGCCGTGAGGACTATGGCCAATGGAAATACCTCCTGATAAAATACATATTTAATCATTTTATTTGTCTGCACTGTGGGTATATCAGAATTAAATGGCGGTTTAAGAGATGTTATTAGTTCTGGTTTATGTTTTATAGTAGGTCTTAAACAGCAGGCCCAGGTATGTTTAGCTGTTGATTGACAGATCTGACATGCTAACGTGATCGAGATCCACAAGCAGTGAGAAGGTCGACAACACCAAGAACATAGTTTGTCATTGTAGAGATTGTCTACACAACAGTTCAATTTAATTTGAGTTTCTCTCTATTTGAGTTTAAGCTCGTTAAACATAAGATGAATGACTCGCTGTCTACAGTATTGGCGACCTGGCTAATGCTTCTCGTTTCAGTGAGCTCAGCATCTTTATTAAACAACAGCGGGTTTCATTATCAGCAAATTATTTCAGCGAAAGGCAGGCGTTAATAAAAACAGCACGATTGTGTAGACTGTTACTGACGATGAGTCGGAGAACCGCAACGAGCTGGAAACTAAGAAAAAAAGTGAGCTTTCTTGCGTTTAAATAACAAATGACAATGTTCATTTCCACAACACAGAATAAAAATACACAGAAATAACGTTTAGTAAAACCCAAGTGATAGAAATGTCACCTCTTAAGTGAATATTTCAACAGATGTTCACCAGCTCCGGCTCAAGGCATCACATCCGGTGATCTCACGCTGGCGGCATTTCAAAATAAAAGTATGTTATAAAACTTACACAATTTAAAGATAAACCTACGTAAGTACATAAAAAACTTAACGTACGTGTTACCAAGAAAATCACAGTTTATTCTGTCCATGGCTTGACAAAGTCTATTTTTTTTGTTTTGTTTATGGCTGAATAACTGATGTAAAAAAATTAAGTTGAATATTTGCTTGTCAGTGAAGTCAAATTGTTTTTTTTCCCCCAATTTGTAACTGTCTTATTTTCTCTCTTAGCTCTCTTTCTGTCTCAAAATTTTCCAGTTTAGTTAATTCTTAATAGCACGAAAGAGCACTGTACATTTGCAACGCAAAATAATAATAATAATAAGTTATTGAAGCCATAACAATAAAGACATAAATTCCAGTTTTCATTAGTTATAAGCTAATGTTGTTGTTTGTGAAGTCACTGCATAATAACTACAAGAAGTGCATGTCTGTAAACCTTGTAACAAAGAGCTGTTTTTTCTATGATAGAAATTCTTTTAGTTACATTCACTTATTTATTTTCATTAGTTAATGTGAACGTTGTTTGTCCAGTTTATTACTTGCATAATGATTAAATAAAAGCGTAATATGAAGCACCATCAATAATCTAATAAAAATAATTAGGAAGGAAAAATTAAGGATGAAAAAATACAACAAGAAGAGAAACAGCACCCTTCTGGTAACATTGTGCTCACGTGACTGATTACGCGACACGTGCAAAAAAAATTGTTTACTGAAACCATGAGGATATGCATGTTGTCGGATATGTTGATGGAGATTTTATTTTAGAGTGTTCTTTTAGGCATTACTGTAAACTCCAAAGATAAACAGACCTGCATTTATTTTATATTTTTTATTTTAATGGCTAAATTCCAAACCCATAAATGTACATTTTCAGGTAAGAAACAAAAACAAAACAAAATTAAAATGTTTTATAGCATTTAAAAATTATGTGAAATACTATATTGATTTTTTTAAACACTTTTTAATGTATTCCTATAATTTTGTTTACATCTCCCCCTAGCATTCTTCTTTTTTTTTTGTATTGTTATTGTTACTGGATTGTGTAATGATGAGCAATAATAATAATAATAATAATAATAATAATAAAAGATCTGCATGTGTCAACGAGATAATTCTCCAAATCTGCCACCAGAAGGCACAAGATACCAAATCACACACCACAAACCCACAAAACACATTGAAATGTTTTTTTTTTTTTTTCATTGGGAACCGCTCACCAAACCCAGTCTTCCAAACCTCAACGAACTGAGTTGTCTGTTTTGATATTTGATTAATATGATTTTGAAGGTTTTCAGATGCGTCATGCTGGTTCATTCATGATTTCCCTCTGAGTAAGACGAAGTGAGCGTGCATGTGTGTGTGTGTGTGTGTGTGCTCCATCATAGCTTAAGCTCAAGTCTCTGCTCCGCTTCAAAGCTCAACACAACGCCAAGGCCCCTCTGATGGAGCGCGCGCGCGTGCCGCCTCCTCCATTTGC
This sequence comes from Carassius carassius, assembly GCF_963082965.1. Lineage (NCBI taxonomy): Eukaryota > Metazoa > Chordata > Actinopteri > Cypriniformes > Cyprinidae > Carassius > Carassius carassius. Next base: position 39,588,453 of record NC_081759.1, read on the forward strand.
GTAGCGAAGGCTCCACCTTTCAAGCATTGCAGTGACCTCAGCAGCAGTGGGCTGTATTGAGCTGGGTGGGATTTTCAGTCTCGTATTCACGATCTCGTATCAAAGGATCACGATTTAACGGTGTATGTGACGGAGCGAATACGCGTTTAGCCGGCTGGCGCTGAAAGGTGCAGGGTTTGTGTTCGTGTTTGCGTGCATCTAACGATAGGGATCAAATAAACGAGGAATGTGGGATTTACAGAATGCCCAACAGCGTTGGAAAAAGATTTAAACCCACCAAATACATCCCGGTGTCCACTGCCGCCACTCTTCTGGTGGGATCCACTACTTTATTCTTCGTCTTCACGTAAGTTTGCGGCGATTTCATTCACGCGCTATTTCGGGAAACGCTGGGAGAGATTGTAACTGTTCACTGGAGTAAGTTTTATGACAGTTAAATGACCACAAGGCCTGCTGTTTGACTAAACATATTGAGCTCTTTTTCTGATTTCTTCATTTTAAACGTTTAGTAAGTTGATGTGTATTAAGTGTGCATTCTGAGGGGTCTTAATGGTAAATGATATTGGTGTTTTCTGATGAGATTTCTTGAAATTAGTTCAGCTGGTTTTCCTGAAATAATTGTGCTATAACATATAAAGTGACCATAAAGTGATTTTGTAAAATGTATCGATGGCCAGGAAGTTGCATTCATCAAGCATTGAGTGTGATAGAGCAGCTTTGATTTATTCTAGCTGTTTGAAGAGTCAACATTAGGCTGTGTTTTGTATCACTTTAACTATTCTCTTTCAGGTTATAGTCCAGAGTACACTGTCTTCATTTCATCATCTTGCAGGCATAAACTTGCCTGATCTTGGTGTGTTTTGTAGGAAGAGCATCTTGCAGATTTGTGCTGTCATGATTTTCTTTTTATTTTTTATCGTGGATTACACGATAATCTCGTTCAGTACATCAGAATTTCTTCTAAGACTTTTTTGTGTACATTTTTAACACCCTTTTGTTCTTGCTATCTTATTTTGAATAAGTTATGCATTATGACAAATGTTTTTTTATTATTATTTAGAAAAAAATACATATAAATTGATGTTATTTCAACGTTTTGTAAATAACATACACCTATACTGAAAATGAGAATTTAAAAAAAGTTATGTTATTTTTTTTTATGCACAAATGGCCAAGTACCCTCAAGTTTTGTTTACCTGAAACCTTACTTTACTCATTAATTGAAATATTCCATTATAAAAACCCATAGGAAAATCTCAAAGACATCCAAATTAGTCTCGACGTCACAGGTGGATCACTCTATAGTCTCATAATTAATACAAGGTCGTTAAGCCTCATGCTTGATAATTATAAAGGGTTTAGCAAATTACCATATGTCAACATGCCAGCAGTTTGGTCATTCGTTCACACGCAAATGCAGCACCAGGTCACTGAAACCAAACATTTTTGAAAACTCCTGCCAGGATGAAGATTTCCAAAAACTCTGGTTGTGGTGTTATCATGTAGACAGTGAAACTGAAGATTTTGAGCATGCGCTTACTGGAAACTCTTTCAGGCTTCTGATTGCCCAACATGCCTTTACAGTTGAGATAATATCGCCACCTGTTGGTATGGCATGCTATTGACAGTGCTTCATAGTATGCTTTTGCGTTTCCCTCTTAAGCTTTCACGAGACATCACAGAGACATTTATCCAATATGGGAACTCCTTCCCTTCCAACCCTTCCAAGTCCGACTGCGGGCATTGCTTGTCCAAACCGACCGCCATGTTGCTCATGGCCTGTGTGGGGTGAGGCGTGCTGCTGGTGGGTTTTCCTTCTCCTGGTGACGGGAGCATCGTCTTGCGGCTCTGCCAACCCCAATGGTCACCCTGATCCCCCAGCCTCCCCTCAAAGCCGTGCAGGACCACTGCACTCATCGCTTGTAAAGTGTATGCATCTGATGGCAAGGCTGCTTCCGCGCTGCATCCCATGGCGGTGCTGCAGGTTTTCCAGGCGTAGCTCCTGCAGGCAGCGGAGGCCATTAAGGATCTGTGCACGTCAACAGACTTAATGCTGATGGCGACCACATGAGCAGCCTAGGCTGTGGGTAAGGCCATGGGTTTTATGGTCATCCTTCAGAGGCACCTATGGTTAAACCTGGCTGATCTCAAGGATGCTGACCGTAAAGTGCTGCTGAATGCTCCTGTGACTCCCTCTGGCCTCTTTGGTAATGCCGTGGAGTCCATTATTGAAAAATTAGCAGAGGCTTAAAAGTGTGCCAAAGCATGCTGTCCTCGTCGGCACCTGACTCTTCCTAACAGAGGGATAACCCCAGGCCGTCGACCGTGGCGGTTACTGCTAGGCCTGTCACGATTATGAAATTTGACTGATGATTAATTGTTAATTGAAAATAGTCATGGTTATTTCAATTAATTGTCTGTTTTAGGGCTTTGGTGATTATGACGATTATCACAATTAATTGTCTGTTTTTTTATGGCTTTTATTTGATTAATTGTAATTAATTTAAGGGTTTATTAAATAATTGTTATCTTTTATTCTTTTTTGAGTTATTATTTTGCAGTGTAAGATACTAAGAATAGGCCAATACCGATCTAACACCATTGCTATTTTTTGTCTACACCACTACAGAGTATCAATACTGTGGTTGTGGAACTAATGGCCACTCTTTTTTTAAACCCTATGTTAAACACAATCTACTAAATACTCACTTCCTCATTACAGAGAAAAAACTACATTTGAATAAAAATATATAAGCTATGAAATTAAAATAGCTGACTGTATAATTTAGCAGCAAAAACAATATCTTAAAGTTGGTTCACATTATACAATTTAAACATGTATTCCGTTAACTATTTGTATTCTTACAAAATACATTAATGAAAATATGACAAATCATGAGAAAAAGAAAGGCTTCTAATAATCTTTCTGTGTGTAAAACTTTGATAATGTAAAACGCTTCAAACAGCTCGGCACAAACATCCAGGGTGAAGAATGATGTGCTTGTGGTCTCTAAGTTTACGTTACTTAAATTACACTTAAATCAGTGCTAGACAACTAGAGACAACTGAGGAAAATAGCTGTGGTGAAAAAAAGTAGAAAAATTTCAGCAACCATAAGTCACTGGGCTTGATCAGACTACTGTATCTGTGAGCGGGGATATAAAAATGTTGGAGTATTTTTAATGAAAGCCCTGGAGATTGGATGACAAGTTTTACAAATAATCACGGATATCTTGGTTCTGGGTCCAGATAACAGAGAAAAAAATACACATTGTTCATTTACTTATATTACCATTGTTACAATACAAATACCTACGATTTGAAGGTTTTTTTTTGTGTGTACTGGTTTGGGAGTGTGAGCCTAGAGCAGATGGATGATCTGTGGATTAAGAGCTCAACCCATTGCTGTTTGATATTCTGGATAAATATACTGTTTTGGAAATAGGGGTTGTTCTTTACATGCTAAATTTCCTATGCAAATAATCGGAAACAGACTGGTTTTTCAGTTTCCTCTGCTAGCCATTGAGAAGGTGTATCTGTGTCCAGCCTCTGACCTCCAAAACCTCACTGCCATCTGTATTTAAAACAGCACTCAGGATGGGGTGCGAATCACCAGAGGCCTCACGATAGATATCACGATACTTGTCACGATACAATATTATTGCGATTTTAAATATATTGCGATATTCTACAATTAGGATTCATTTAAAACTATCGAATGATGTTATAAAGTGAGTTTGTAGTAAAAACATGCTATTAAATGTGGTGCTTTTCAATAACGCACGTGCTTTCAGATGGAACAGCATTTACTACACCGTGCCGTAGTTCACTGAGAAGCTAACGTCCGCAAACAGATTTCATAATCAGAAAACGATTTCTTCTATTTAATTATCGCCTGATTATTTCATCTGCGATTGTGAACTGGTTTTTGCGTAGCTTGAACTATGGCTCTGTGTAGTAAATGCTGCTCCATCTGAAAGCACGTGATGGAGATTTACTACTAATCACCAAACCAGCTTTACTGACTAGATGCGCATGACAACCACAAATTTAAAATAAATTCGATTAAATTCGATTTAAACATGGACAGTGCTTTCCTGATAACTTTCAACGATGCCGCCATCTTTATTTAAAAGATTTATTCTTGGTGTCCATGTATCGATAAAGTATTGCTACAGAAAATAACGCGATACTATGCTGTATCGATTCAACCCCCCCACCAAAGCTAATGTAAGTACCTAAAGCACACTTGTTCACTGACTGCTTAGTGCTCACTAGACAACAGTCGGTAGACTTTCAAGGTAACAAAGGCTGTGTGATGACTTTCTCCTGAATGTGAGAAATGATGGGGGATCTGGGTGTTGTCAGGCATTTACACAGATCTTAACAAGGTTGTTCTCAGTTGGTTTTCCCATCACTGCGTTTATGTTGAGGACAGTGAGGAGACATGTGGCATAGTCTTTATCATCTTCCCAGATATCATTTGTTTAAGATGTTTCTTAGTGGTTTTACCACTATCTAAAACATTCATATCATCGTGTTTTGAGATTAAATTTTTCTGACAATATGCATGCAATGGGAGCATGTTTAGACCCTACTTTTTCATCATAGTGAACTGCTCAAGTGTTCCTAAGACAATTAGCATTTAGAGTCAATCACTTGTAATTATGACCAGAACTACTGTACTTTGTGAGTCAAAAGATGAATTATGAAGTAGCAGCATTAAAGTCTTCGTTCATTGCTGACAGATTTTTTTTGGAATAGGATTCTGTGATTTTGAGTATGATGTTCAGCATTCGAGCTTTGTAATGATTTGCACATTTATTCATCTCGAAATAAAGAAAAATGTCGCCTTTTTAGACTTTTTTTTGTGGTTTGTGTAGCAGTTTCACAACCATTGAAAAGACAATATATCAGTGCGAGCTGTCAGATAGTGTCCCCTTTTAATTTGTGTCTAACCTCTTTCCCTTGTTCCCTTAAGGGGGGACAGATTGGATTAACAGCGCTCCGTGTGCAGATGTCCTGTGGTCTGGAGTATTTCTAAACATTATGGTCACATAATGGGCTACAGTTGAAATTTAAGGCCATTAATGAAGTGCTCATCTCCATTTATATTTATCCTTGTTCCCTGCTGTGCTTTCTTGTTAATGGGCCTGTAATATTTTTTTGCTGTTCTGTTAGATTTCACCATTAGCACTTGTACTCTGTGTAAGTCTGTGCACACAAACATATAACTAACTCTTTTTGTGAATTCAGTGTTTTAATGTTCTGATGCAGAGTTTAGAAATGTGAAGGAGGAATTTGATACATTAATTAAAGTGTCTGATAACACAGAGAGACACTGCTTTTGTTAAGCAAACTGTCAGGAAGAGAATAATATTTGGCTGATGAATTGCACATAATTCTGTCGATAATGAATCTGTCAGGCCGGAGACTCAAACAGAGCAGAACAGCATCATTTATTAGCTTATGCCATGCAGAAACAGCAGCGTGCAGATGGAGCGATGGACAAAACAGAAAGAGCATGAGAAAGGTTTGTACAGTTACTATGCAGCTGAGATTCTTTAAAATATCTTAAATACAATTTTTCTTTACTGTAATCTTAAAGTGGCTTACAACAAATAGGTGCATGCAAGTAAGGTGCACGTAAGTTTCCCTTCATATGCACAGAAAGATGGAGAAAGCTTGACCTCAGATCTGTAACTGTTCATAAAGCTCTGTGAATACAGGCCATAAACTTTAATTATAACCATGAACAGTTTGTGGATTTGGCTGCAGTCTTTTAAGTCTCGTTCATTTAAAATGATTTGTATTTCTTTTGTTCTCCCTAGAGAAAGCTACACAAGACGAAAGTTAAACTCTTGGTTAAAAAGTTTTGTGAGCGTCATTATCTGTGTACTGAATGGGGAAAATTGCATGCAATTAAATAAGCAAATATCAACCACTCTTCAGGTGCAAATGAAATGGAAATTACACAGATAGCTGTACAGTTCTGCATGGCTATTGAAAATACTCTGATTATTAAGTTATTCAGCCTTTATATGTGTCTTAGGTATTTGTCTAGTTTTCATCTACTGCAAAACAAAAATTAATCATATCCGTTCCTTTCAGAGCCCTGCAAGCTCGCTTAAAACAATAGAGACAGCTATGACTCACTCACCGTATGTGGGACTCACATTAGAATGGATGTGGGTATCTAATTTTGGACGTCATAGCTCATGTATTCTTAGCTAGAGGCTACATGACAGTAATGAGATCAAATCTGTTTCCCCTGGTTAGTTGACATTAAGTAAAGGGGGTGCTCATGAAGATTGATCCAAATGATGGTGTTAATTTAAGATTGTGTGTAGCTTAAACTAGTGTGTGCACCCTCTGGGAAATACAATTATGCTTTATTATCAGTTATAAGCAATGCATAACCATAAATTTCCATTGTAACATTTTGACACCTGCAGCTGTTGGCTCTCAGTCGAGAGATGAATGATAGTTGAATATGTGCACAGGCCTTTTTCGCGTTCCTGTACATTGAATTTGGAGATGTTTTTGAAACCATGCTCACCAAGCATGCATTTATTTGATAAACATTTAGCAAAACCACTGAAGTTGTGAAATATCATTGCACTATTATTACAATAACTGTTTTCTGATTTAGTTTAGTTGCCAATTGCAAACTGTTGATTCTGTATGCGTGGTTAAACTGTTGGACCTGTTTTTATTGATTGCTGATGCAACCCTTAAACAATCTATCAGTAGTGTACTATAATTCACAGAAACATGATCTGTCTGTGCATTGATGATCCCGGGTTCAGATAATGCAGATGGATCAGCATGCTGTCTGTGAGGCATCCTGAGTGGATATTGGAGACTTGAGCTTTTCGTTGTACACAAATATATGAGCTAAGAATGCAGCAACTGACCTCAGATTCAAGTTTTCCATTGAGACATGTAACAATTTTACAAAACACTAGCATCCAATGTAGCAATACTGCAAATTAATGAAGAAGTGCCCATTTAGTATTGATTTAAAGGAATAATTTACCCCAAAATTAAAATATGCTGAAAATGTTCAGGCCATTCAAGATGTAGATGAGTTTGTTTCCTGATAAGAACAGATTTTAAGAAAATTAGCAATACATCACTTGCTCACCATCGGATACTGTGCAGTGAATGGGTGCCGCCAGAATGAGATAAAAACATCACAACAATCCAGACTCCAGTCCATCAATTAACATCTTGTCAAGTGAAAAGCTGCGAGTATTTAAGAAGAAATTGCCATCTCACATAAAAATCCACCATTTTGGATGATGGATAGAGGGCTTCTATTTTAACTGTAAACAACAGTTGAAAGTTAAAATTGTCTTTATGGATTTGTTTATTACAAAACACGAAGCATTAGTTTTGATGGATTATTGTGATGCTTTCATCAGCTATTTGGACTCTCATTCTGATGGCACCCATTCAGATCCATTGCTGAGTGAGTGATGTAATGCTACATTTCTCTATTCGAGCTGAAGATGCAAACTCATTTATGGTTTGGCCTGAGGGTGATTACAACTTCAACAAATTTGACATTTTCTTATTTGTGTGAACTGTTAACTCTATTGGTTAAAAAATTAAAGTGTAGGCTTGTTTCTACTTTATTTATTAATATTTCGAGAAGCTGTAGCCACAGGCTGAAAACTAATTCAGAGAGTCAAGTCTTGCAGAAAAACTTGATTTGTGAAACTGTAAACTATGCTGACCCTCAAGTGCCTGAGAATGTAGAGCCAAAAAGAGGTTTGTGTCCACATGCGGTATGACAAATCAGCGGATCCTTGCACAGCTAGTACTCCACTAAAATGATTTTGTTTGGATGCATTGAAAGAAGATTTTCTGACACAGTTTCCCCTGAGAACAGCAGCAGGGTGTTGACATCTGCAACATGCCACGGCAGAAGAGACAACAGATGAAGCCGCCACACATGCTTTATTATTGCACACTGTAAAGGAGCTTGAACTTTTCACTGTTTCTGCATTCCCATTGTAAAATAAACCAGCGGGATATTTATTAGGGTTAGATCACGTCAATTGTTAAGATTGCAAACTGCTCTCAAGCAGAGACAGCACAGGTCATTCAAGGTCATTTTGAGTAGAGTACCTGTTTGTAGCGAATTTATCAGTTTTGAATTTTCATGAACTGTATTTACACAAAGCTTCATTTCAAGACAGATAACTGGATTTTCAGTTAGTGAGTCAGATGATGATTCAGGGTCATTTGTCAGACTGATTCAAACCAGGAACTAGTTTGAAAAAACTTCTTAAAAAGTCATTTTAAACCGGTCTTAAAGCCCCAAATCTTTAATTTATTGGGATGCTTCAAACATTACAATTGCTACATATTACTTATATTCTAGATGCACGAGTAACCTGAAATATTTCAGCGAGTCTTCGTCATAACCACCACCAGATAACACTTTCTTCTTCAGAAAAATATTCAAGAATAGCAGTTTTCCCTAACATTTACTTAATGTTTTCATAAATCCAGACCCAGAATGTGACATAATTATCCTGGTATGATAGTGAATACTACATATGCAGAGAGCATTTCTCTGTGTTGTTGTGTGGATAATTTGAAGGTACCAAAACATATTTTTAGGACATCTAAGTCAAGTAACTCCCCAGATTGTTTGCTTCCTCATAGTAGCGTTCCCTCTCATTAAAAGATGGAGAATCCCCGCTGTACACACTTTTGAGACTGATAATGAACTTAATTGCCCTGCTGGGCTTTGCCTCATCTGCCCCAGCTCAGATAGGTCTGTTTTTGGCCAGTTCGTTCCATTCATTCATCAGTATAAATTAATTTCATGTGGTGCAGGGTTTTACATTCAGAATGTAGACACTTCACTCGAATAAAACCAGGTGATTGCCCTGTTATTAAATACACAAGATGCTCCTGACCCCACGCGAGAGCTAAAAATACAGTCTTTCTGCCGCGCCACTATTGGCTTTCGTAATCATAGCCTGCCTGGAAATCTTCCCTGAAGCTCAGAGGCTGCCTGTGCAGACCGGCTGGGGTAACTGGAGCTCTCTCTCTCTGTGTGTGTGTGTGTGTGTGTGTGTTACCGCCGAGGTGAAAAGGGCAGCAATGGAGCAGGAGAAAAAGAGCAAGATGGCAAGCAGGGAGGGAGCTGAATGAGTAGGGCTACTCCTTTTTCTCCATCCCCCTTTCCAACCATTCATCTGCCTTCTGGCTGGAAACATGTGGAACACATTTAACCACCTCAGCTGCGCCCATCCGAGCTGTCTCCACCCTGCTTTCTCTCACTCTTTTCCACCCATTCTGAACGCTCTGCCTTTATACTGTTTCACTGCGTTTGCAGTATTGCGTTCTTGTGTTTGATTAAAAAAAGCAGTATGTCATAGATTTTGTCCTCTAGACCACTAATGAATCTGAAAAAGAATTGAAAACTCATAATTTAAGTACTTTCTCACTCTGTTTAAGATGGGGAAGACAATCGCATAAAGTCTTTTCAGTCGAAGCCTACTGTTATGAACCCAGAAGATGAAGTATCCACGTGGAGACTCACTTCAGAGAGAAGGCGCTGTCAATCAAACTGTTGAAATCATCTGAGATGTGCTACTGGTCTCTGGTGCTTTGATGTAGGAGATGTAAAGGCCAGCTATGGCTTTGTTATTTTATTTATGTACAATATGTTATATCTGTAGTGGGCCACCATGGATTTTTTTCATTGGTTGAAATGGGCAGATTAAATATTTGAGATTAAATAGGCCTACATTTATTTTCAAATTTTGCTTAAGTATTTCATTTTCTATTGACAGTCACTTCTGTTAATTGGCCAAGTGAAGGACCATAGGTTCAAAATAACCAAATTATTGGCATTATAATTGAATAATATTTGCATGTAAATGTAATGTTGTGTGTTTACAGGAAAAAAATAATAAAATGCAATGTACGGCAAATTTATTCTGTTTTATTCTTTATTTTCTTTATTTTATTCGTGAATAAGATTCCTTAATAAGCTTTGTTCGGGATGTTAAACTACTTTAGGAGCCCTAAGGACTGCCATGGTGAAAACATTATTTGAAATCTTGTGAAATTTGCTAGAGTTTGGGTCAGTGTTTTGATTGCAGAAGAGTTTGACAAAGAATTACTAACACATAATAAAACAAAACTCCAGGTATATTTTTGATGAGGATATGACAATGCAAAATGGTTAAAATCTCTAAAAGTCTATGTTGAATGATAAAGACCCTTTGTTAATAATTTAATTGGAAATAATGGGCAAAACTAAAATGTAAGTACATAAAGATTAATCGATTAATCGTTAAAATAATCGACAGATTAATCGATTAACAAAATAATCGTTAGTTGCAGCCCTAATATATATATATATATATATGCTTTCTGATCTGCTCATCTATATTCATCACCTTACATGGTTATGTGATTTTCAATCAAGCCAGTTTGAAGCAAAAGAAAAAAAAGAAAACACAAAAGACTCAAAATGAGAAGTGACCCCAGAGGCCTTTGAGCGCTCCGCAGTCTTCTGACAGGATGAAATCACCAATGCAAATCCATTCAATTTGACTGTAAAATTCAGAAAGGCTCCCGCAATTATAGCTTTATCCTGACCAAGGGTGTTCTCATTGCCACTGTGAGTCAGAGTTTGGTATTTTTCTTTCACAACAGATCGAACAGCACTTGAATGTAGTCAGAAGATGTGAAACTCCTTTATTTGCATGCTGCCTCAGTCATTTTTTTAGTGCTTTCATTAAATGCTAAAATTATATTTATGGTAGCTGCCATATTTAGTTTCATAGAGTAACGTTGTTGCTTGAATAGGAACACAAATACCGGTACTACATTTAAAACGGCAGATTTATCCACCTTCAGTTCTTTATTTGCACTGATGATGTTATTTTTGGTCTTCAAGAGGTTTATTGTATCCATACTACTAGAATGAGATTCTGCAGATTCAGATTCTTCTAGAAGTCTAGGGAGACATCTCAAGGTCTGGGAACATTTACCAATTTTTAGTGAATTTGGTGGGGAAAAGACAGGTTTTTTGTTATGTTTGTTTTTGTCAGTTGGAGTCCAGATTTGTTGTAAAAGACTTGTGTTTTTAAGAGCTTGTCTCTGCTTTCACAGTAAGCCCGGTCTGGGTTGTATAGGTGGAAGAGACCAGATAGAAGAAGAATCTTGTCTTATCTGTGCTGGCTTGTTTGTTTTCCTCTCCTCTGGGACATCATTGTTGGAGAGGATGGCTGGAAGGTATATATTTTCTTCTTCTTTTAGATCTTCACTGTTGCCTTTTGTTTCTTGCAATCTCCTGCCGTTTTAAACAGCCTGTTGGGACATGTCTTTTACTCAGTTTCATTGTCAAGATCACGCGTGTTCATTTATGTTCCAGTATTCTGGCCAAAATAAGCTGAAGAAAGTATTTTTTGTGGCTGACATCCATGCTCCTTCATGGGCATCACAGTGGGAAATGAAGCTGAGCTATATCCAGTGATGTTTTCCTGATCAATTCAGGATAAACGAATGAAGCACATTTGACATTTGAGAGCCTTCAGTCTTGAAGTCACTGTATTGTTGCAGTGGTTCTTCTTTTTGTGATATTGATGATTTTGATCACTTTAAACGAAAATCCATATAGTTAAAGTGCTATAGTGTGTTTATAAATGCCTTGCGATGTTGATTTATTATATTGGTCTTCCGTGTGTGTTTGGGGTCATATGTCTGTGTAAATATTTTATAGTATGAGATTATGTGTATGGTAGCAATAAATTGATCCTACACTTCCACTCCTGTTATATTTGGTATCAAGTGTCTACATGTCATTTGTTCATCATTCACACACTTCAGGCTGTTATATAGAGCCTGTCATTGTACACATTTTCAGCGGTCAAAATATCGATATCTTTAAGACTTCTTGAGTTATAGGCACACAAACTTTGGAAAAAGAATATCATATGATAAGAATTATTATTATATTTGTGCAAAGTGACCCACATTTGGTTTTTGACCACTGAAAATGTTAAATTTATCGATTTACTCTTTCACACACTCCAGGCTGTAGAGCTTATCATTGTCATTGTCCTTAAAGTATAAATGGGTTTCTCTCTAATTTCCTTTCATAATCAAAACCATAATCTGTTAGCACCTGACTCTATTGTTTTGATATTTTATATTTCTTTACCTTCACTATCATTCAAAAGCTTGGGGTCAGTAGTATTTTATTCATTTTTTTTTTAATTGAAAGAAATGTATGTTTTTATTTAGCAAGGATTCATGTTCTATTTATCAATTTACTCCTGGAGGCAATGTTGAAATTCCATTATCTCTGGAGCTGAACCATATAGGGCCTTAAAAATTAAGATGCTAAAAGAGAAGTTTGTTAAGACTCAATATCTAAAGGGGCATTAATATATCTTTTATAGTTTTTGAGTTACAGGCCTGCAAACTTTAGAGAAAAAGCTTGAAAATTGCTCTTTCGCCATTTTTGAATGGTCACCATTGCCACATAATGCAACAAAGATTGCTAAATTCAACAGATTTTACTAATAGATTTACCAATCTCTTTGTAAAAGTAACATTATGATACTGCCATCTTCTTAAGTCATTTTTTCCCCCTTGTAATTTGGCTCTGAATCTCAGGTGAAAATTGCCATTTTGACTTCCCCCTCAACAAAATAGTGGATTACTTAGTAAATATTAATCCATGACATTTAATATTTTGCCTTTCATCACTATACTTGTTTATCTTTCATCAGAATAAATATAAGCAAAATCTAAATTTTAGCCGGGAACCCAATGACCCAAATGACATTTGGTGCTCAACATTTCTTACAGTAAGGTTGCACTAATAATGAACAATAGGCTACTTCTACAACATTTATTGATCTTAGTTAATGTTAATCTCAACATTTACTAGTTTACTGCATGTATTTAAGATCAAAAGGGTATATCTATTAGCATTAATTGATGCACTGTAAACTAACATTTTGTAATTAATATGAACAAAAATATTAGCAAATGTTAATGTTGGTTGCATTAGCTGACATTTAACACACGAGGCATGAAGGATCATGTGACATTGAAGGCTGGATTTAAAATCCAACCGTTTCAAAATAGAAAACATTTATTTTGAATTATAATAATATTTCATGGTATTACACATTTTAACTATTTTTGATTAAATAAATGCATCCTTAGTGATCATAAAAGACTTCCTACAAAATCAACAAAGACGACTTAGTAAAACCTAGTATAGTGTATTTGTTTGGTGAAATGTTTGGAAAGTGCCAAAGTGTGTGTGTGTGTGTGTGTGTGTGTGTGGCGGGCAGGTGAGGGTCAAAGGTCTGATCTGGATGGTGTTGACAGCTGACCCCACTTGACTGTGTGTGTCTAGTTGAGTGTTATGTGGAGTGAAAACCACAGCTAAAGAGGACCGGGTCAACAGTGCTGTCCTGTTGTTTTTACAGTTGTGCTCTCTTGAATCGGCTGTTAAGAAAGAGACAGAAGAGTAAAAAGATTGAAGTTTCCAGCTGTCACTTTGACATGAACAATGAAAGTCCAGGTGCCAACACTTAACTACACAATGAAAAGCGGATGCTCTTGATTGTTAATCGAGATGGTTTCGATGTAATTAGAGCTTTGTGTAAATGTTTTGTGTACAAAAGGGAAGCGTGACAAAAGATTTGATGATAAGGTGTCCAGGCGAGTTTCCGGCATCCGCCGCTACACTGTTCCTTAAACAAGATCGCAATGTCCCAGTGGCCTTTTCAGCACAATTACAGTCCATTTGTGGTCAGTAGTTAGAAAAAGCCCTTCACAGTGTTTGTGCTCAAATGCTGGTGTTATAATGAGGTTTGGTGGGAGGACAGCCTTGGGATAAAAAGTGAAAGCCAAACGGTTTTTTGTTTTTTTGAGTGAAAAAGATGGAGTGTGTTCATGTTGTGTGTGTTTAAATCATCATTATGAATGAGGTTATGGATATAGATGGAGTGTAAAGCTCTTGCTAATTAAACTCAGATATGTGAGAGGGATACAGAGACTTGGAAAATATTCCTCATCGCATGAAAGCTGAGCTCGAATCAAACAAACAGACCCCAAAACCACCGTTCTCTTTAAATCGGTGCAGCGCATCTGAGAGTAATTAATGGCTTTTATTCTTTCAGCACGATTTATGATGCAATAGTTTATGTAATTTTTGCAGACATTCATTTATTGTTAGTGTGTTTAACACACACTGCATTCCTAAAAGCTTTTGTTTTGACAGTGACCCTTGACCTTGAGATTTCAGCATGTAATTGCTTTTATTCATCTTCTTCTTGTCGATTCATTTTCTTTTAAATCATGGATTAACCTTAAGCTCACTATGTAGTTTTTGTATAATATCTTCATTGTTTTTGTGAATAATGAAGCCTTGTATTGAAACAACATATAGCAGTAGTTGTATCTTCAGATATCAGTAGTTGCTCTTGTCCTACACCTCTTCGCTCACAACAACAGCAGAACGGTTGGATGAAAGCGCTGTGTTTTTCACACAGCTGTAGTTGTGACTGTCAGGTTGTGCATGCAGGTGCATGAGACATTCCTCTGATCCGTGAAGAACACATCCACTCGTGAGTCGTGAATGTCAAGCCTGAAAACACATGGCCTCTTTTTCTGCCACTCATCATCCTGTCAAACAAAAACCATGGCGTTGAGAATTCTGCTGATTTAAATTAGTCTGTAATGGTTTACTTGGTGTTTGATCATTTTCCCAGGCATGGTTTTGGAAAGGGTGCAGAATAGTTAGGCTTTACATTGCTTTTAAATACATTTTTGGGTTCGAAAATCATGCACACCACTCAAACTTGCTTGATCACGAAGTAGCCTTAATTAATACACATTTTGGTTAACATAAACCTTCTTCAAACTTGCCTCTATCCTGAATTTAAACTTGAATTGATAGCACTCGTTACTCATCATTAGTGTCACATGATCTTTCAGAAATCGCTCTAAAATGCTGATTTCAAAAGAACAGTATTTAATTGAAATAGAAATGTCTCCCACAATGCCGTGCGAGAGTTTAACCCAAGAGAGGCGATGTATGCATGTGTTCTCTTGGATGCATGACAAGGACAGTCATACCTCTAGAGGCCATTGAGGAGTTTGGTTTAGTAACTGTGTGGTGTCTGGTTGAGCGCACACTATTTTTAAACCTCGCAGAAGAAGAGTAAGACACTGTTTTATTTCAGAATATAGCAGCTAGGCCTACAGGCGACAGTCAGCCATGGGACACATTAAGTGTCTTCACCTAATCTGCAAGGTCTCTTATTTTTAAGTACATATAATAATTATAAATACAACTTTGTCTCTGTCTTTCTGTGACTGAGAGATTCTCACATCTCTGTGATCTTGACTTGGAATGAATCTTGCCAGCCGGAATATGAAATGAATAAATGTGTGAAGGGAGTCTCAGATGAGAAAGTTATACTGATATAAAGTAGAGTTTATCAAAGTTTTCCAGAAGCTACTTTCTAGTCGACGGTCTGCAAACCTTATGTCTCTACCTTCACAGCTGATGCAGTGCATTTATGAACTACTTTTATGCAAAGATGTTTGTATTTTGAATTGTTTAATCTTGCCAACGCTATCTGCTGGTTTTCCTTTGAATGTACAATTTGGTCGTGAATGTCCTGTATGGTGCAAATTATTTAAAATGTTCTGCTTATCTAAAAAAAAAAAAAACTTCATAATAAATGTGAAGTTTCCTTCTCTGGCATAAATGACCCAATTTATCAGCTTTTTTTAAATCTGCATATTAGAATTATTTCTTTAGGATCATGTGAAGACTGCAGGAATGATGCTTTAAATTCAACTTTTGCCATCACAGAAATAAATCACATTTAATAGTGTAGGAACATAGAAAATACTAGTTATTTTAAATTGAAATTGTATTTCAAAGTATGAGAGTTTTTACTGTACTGTAAAGAAGCCTTGGTGAGCATAATGGGCCTCTTTTAAAAAAGTATTTTGAACGGTATTTCGATTTAGCTTTTTTTCTTTTAGTAGCAAGACGTCACAATTTAGCAATTATGTAAACATGTTTATCTTTTCTAGATAGGCGTAATATTTCTGAATTGATGACTAAATGGCCCATTTTGAAATCAGCAGCATGATACAAACTTTGCATTCACTAGAACACACGCACGCAGTGTTTAGTGGATGTGGACCTCCTTTGGAGACGCCAGCAGATTTTTTCAGCCCACTGCATGTCACAGCACCTGCTGTCAACACTGCATTAGAAAACGTCTCGTGTGCCGTGCTGACTAATGAATGAAGCAGATGGGAATGGGATTCTAGCAGCTCCATCAGAAACACACCTGTTGTTCTGTGTGAAGCGTTTCTGTTTTTTTGAGAAAACTTTAATGCTTGTGCTGACGTGGCTAACCTTTAGCGTTGACAGTCTCTAAGAGCAGTTTTCAAAAGAACCTGAAAAAATACATCATTCTCCAAACGGGAAACCACTTGGAGCTACTAAGTGCAAAAAGCTGTTTTTAGGCTCATAAGCATTTGATTTGTTCCTTTTTTTACCAATTTTTGCTGTCAGTTCAGCAGCCAAAAATTTCCCAAAATGAGTGTTTTGTTCATTTAATGGCACTGAATTAAGGGGAAGGTTCGCCACACAAATCTACTAGAACAAGCCTTCTGGGTTGGTTTGGTCGAAGAATTTGGTTGAATGAAGTGCCCACAAATTACCAACAACCGATTTGCTCACAGTCTTTTTCGGCCAGTCACGACAGACGTTTTAGATGAGAGGATTTTATATCTTATCCTATTATACGGAGAAAGCCTATTATACACACTGCCTCTTTATCTGTCGAGAGCTTTCACATCAGACAGCGGTCAGAGAACCTGTGTATGTCTCAAGCCATAGTTGTGGACTACAGTATTGTTTTTGTTTGTACTTGATTGGACTGATTTTGTTCTTGTCTGACAGGTGTTTTGATATGTTTTTCCTCCTGCCCTCTTTACACCTGTGTCAGCACTTTCACCGAGTGTTTTATCTCACATCAGTCGAGCCACTGACTCGGCCCTCAGGTGACTTTTCTCAGCTCAGAAATAATGACAGGCAGAAAATGGAAAGTGCTTTCTCCGATTTTTTTTATTGTTTATGTTCTCGTTGTATTCTACTGTTAATGTCACGATGTTGACCTCCATTCAAAGGGTCAGAGGTCAGCACTTGTGAAAATTCTCCTCTGAGCATGTGTGTTTTGGGTGTCTTATGGTAAGATAATTCTGTGCTGAGTCTGACTTATATAAAGCCCTGCGTAATAGTGGATTTCATACTGTTTAGGCAGAATTTCAAGCTTTTAAGGTTTTTATTAGTCACTATTTAACTTACACTAACATTTGAAAGTTTGGGTTCTGTCTTGTTGGTTTTTTTTTTTGTTTTTTTTTAGTTTTTCAAGTAATCCTCTTATGCACTCAAACTCAATGGCTGCATTTATGTGATTACAAACTGAAATATTGTGAAACATTTTTTCTGTTAAAATATATGTTTAAATGGAATTTATTCATGTGATGGCAAAGCTGAATTTTTTAGCATCATTAACTCTTTCTTCAGTGCTTCGTGATCCTTCAGAAATCATTATGCTGATTCGGAGCTCAAGAAACAAGTTTTATTATTTAAATAACTGTGTAAACATTTGTGTTGCTTAATGTTTGTGGAACCCATGATCCATTTTTAGTATTCTGTGATGAATACATAATTTAAAAGAACAACATTTATTTAAGATAGAAATATTTTGCAACATTTTAAATGTATTTACTATGTATTTTAATCTATTTAAGATTTAAGATTTTTATTTGTCTCATACATGGTTATATGGAGAGCATATGACCAGCAGTGAGTAAGATGCAATCTAAGAATAATGCAATCGAAGGACCCAATCTAAGATGCATCCGTGCTGTCTGTCTTGTAGTCAAGTCCCCTGTCTCCCGTTTTATTTTTCCTGTCAACCGCTCAGTCATGCAGCTGGTTGGAATACAGATCCTCTCTAGCATCTCTCTCTTCTTCTTCTTCTTCTTCTTCTTCTTCTTCTTCTTCTTCTTCTTCTTCTTCTTCTCTGTGAAGATGGATGGTTTCTGAGCAGAAGTGGAGTGCAAGGCTTTTGAGTTAATAATTAAAATCTCCAGACAGTCCATTGAAGCTCTTATACACTTGACATCCATCATGGTGTCAAACTCCTGCATAAGATAATGAATAGTCTCGGATGAAATCTCATGACTATGTAAGCATATACAGTATGTGTGTGTGTGTGTGTGTTTAGGGGGGCCTTTTAATTATTATTTTTATTTTTTTTGTTTATAATGGAAAACAGATGCAGTGATGGAACCGATTTTATCAGCTTATTCATGTTTCTTCCCCCCCTCTGTCTACTGGGTATTAAATGTGACCTGTGCTCAGAGCTAGATTTATAGCACGTTAGTGGTCCTCCATCGAAACAAATGCATGCACAGAAGTTGTGTTTGTCTGTAAAAAAAAGTCATTGATGAATGTTGTTAGTCGATGTGTTTAGCAGCGATTATACCACTTAACTGGATTATTCATTTCAACTGGATCAATGATTTTGAAGTTTAATGAATGACAAGCAAAGTTAGAATGAAACTTAATATGGTGTGTTTCTACAAATAGCGCGGTTGCTTGGTGACAGGATTCCAAAGAAAACAGCTGACTGGAGTTTGCTGGAAAAAAGACCTTCTGATTGGCCACTCGTGCCGTGATCGGAATTCTGTTGGCTTCCATTATATATGTAACAATATAAATAAAAAAATCTATATTACTATGATTTTTTTTTTTGTTGGGAAAATATTTAATTGAAGTAAAAAAAATAAATGAAAGATAAATAAATTGTAATAATACATAAGTAGAATATGTGTATAAAATAAATAAAAAAATATGCCAGGATCATTTAAATAAACAAATATGATTTATAAATTTAAATGAACTACTATTTTTTTTTTTTACCTTTTTTGTTACTTTAAGAACTGCATGCTGAAACCAGTCATAAGGGTACATTTTTTAAATTAAATAAATAAGCTTTTCGTTGATTTATGGTTTGTTAGGACAGAACAGCATCTGGAAACCGAGGGTGCAAAAGATTAAGCCTAAAATAGGTTCTTAGCTATGCATATTACTAATAAAAAATTATGTTTTTATATATTTACGGTAGGAAATGTACAAAATATCTTCATGGAACATGATCTTAATGCCCTAATGATTTTTGGCATAAAAGAAAAATCGATCATTTTGACCCATACAATGTATTGTTGGCTGTTGCTACAAAAATAATACCGTGCAACTTATGATTAGTTTTGTGCACCAGGTTCACATAGTATTCCCTTACGAACACAGCCTAATGTTTCTGACATCAAGCAGAGCACACTGATTCTTGTTTTTCAGCTGAGCACTGATGTAAAATATCTCTGGGCAGTTCTCAAGTCATTTGTGACCCTTATCGTGTGTTAACAAAACACAAGTGCTCTGTGTAAACACTCAGTTTACAACTCAACCTTCACAGAGCAAGACACTCAATCTAAGAGCTTTCCAAAGCCAATTCATTTATTCAGTTGATATCACCTTTGAAGCAAACCAGAGTAAGAGTGCATAATCTGTGAGTAAGTAAAGACTGAAAACAAAGAATGAAAATGTAGCCTGAAATGAAGTATGGAACGTGCTAAACTCTCTGCATCTAGTCTGTCATGACGTTTGTTATGGGAAGTTACAGTCGAATCCATTTGGTTGACAAAATGCAGATATGAAAACTTTACATATGTTAAATTCTCCAGTAATGCATCACCCATTGCAGGGACAGCTGACAGTGTATAATGAAGGCTTTTAATGTATTCAGTGGCTGCAGCTTTTTCTGTACTCAACTGCTTGCCATTCCTAAAAACGGACCGGTTTTGTTCGCAAAGGGAGAGCGGCCCCATGGGATGGCATGACTCACAAAACTTAAATATAAAACTGGGTGTAGTGCCCTAATAGTGCTCTGCTCTGAGAACAGCGCATCAGACTTTAATGGAAACAAGGGAGAATTTGTGTATGTTTTATGGTCCCTCTGCTTGTATTTATTTGGTCTAGGTTGTTTTGTATCACTTTTTTGGTATAACCTTGTTCTACATAAACATGCACACTTGTTGCATGCAAGAACAAAAATGCACATAAAATGCAACCTTTGTTTGCCGCATAGACATTTTTATTGTGAAAGTTTCATTTTTATTATTTATTTAGCAAATTTTAGATTATTTGGAAATTTGAACAGCATCAAGTCAGTTTGCTAATTTTAAATACCTTGTAAATATGAATGAATAGTTTATATTATTTTATGTTATGTTATATATTATATTATAACTGTTGACTCATGTTCTCACTTGAATGGCGTTTTTTTAATTTTTATTATTCATACACAGATACTATTATAGGGCAGCAATTCTATGTTTTTTTTCATACACACTTTTTAACTTGTGTGCAATCCTCTCAAACAGGCCTCTACAGTTGTACTGTGAAATAAAGTGGGTAGTCAATTTTTTGTTTAAACTAATTTAGACTCGACCTTAAACAAGGACCTGCTCACAGCCCTGTAATGGCATTAAGAAGTCGAGATGTTATGTATTTCTGATGCACTCATTTCACAACGTGCTAAATTTAACCCCTCACAGCCCTAAATCCCAATCAATACCTTCCTAATAGCAGTGCTATCTGTTTTGGTCACTGACCCCTCTGCTGTTTCCCTGACCACGGGTCTTATTTAGAAAAAACATTGGTAGAATAAAGAGTTTTGGGTGGTTTCACAGGGGAAGCTAACTGGCTTCTAGTCTCCTACCTGCTGCTGGCTCTGGCCTGTCATAGTTTCCACTGTAGGAGGAACGCTGCTTCACTCAAAAGAGCCCCATTCATGCCGAACCTTTAGAGACGGAGATAGAGAGAGTTTGTGTTGGTTTGAGAACTGAGGTGGCCTGTAGATAAGAGGAGTGTTGAAATGCAGCGCTGGGATGAAATGAACCAATGAATGCTCACAATGTGGGACAGTTTGCCATTGAAATCTGATTTCTAAAGAACTGTTGGAAATTCCATCTCATGACTTTCATGTTGAGGTTATATAGTTCTTTTGTAGTTCTGTCGTATTTTAGATTGTTTAGATAGGCATGATGATTTGCAGCATGGCTCTCCTCCTGATGCTTTCGTGTCTAATGGACTGGAATTCAGGGAGCTGACACCTTTAAGGGAAAATGTTATAATAAAATAACCTCGTTCTGTCTGTCTGTTGTTGTTTTTATCAATCTTCTCTTCTCAGTTTTATTTGGTCACTCACCTGAACATCTGCTGATCTTTGCTGAATGTAATTCGCTAAGTGCCCGGTCCATCATTTAGCTCTGCTGAAAGAAGAGATGCTGAAGCTGGTCTCTCGTTGGGCTTTATGCTCACAGGTGCACTGGAGTATTTCCATTTCTAAAAGCTTAAATGATAAATTGGTCAGTGTGCTTGTGCTCATCGGTATGCCACTGTATTGCTCCCAATGGCATTAGATCTTTTTTCAGACGTGATAATAAACCCTAATTAAATCCTAATTACTGTATTCATCGACATGCTGTGCTTCTTCCTCTTTTAATATCGGTTCACTAACATGCTGCATTCTGGCGGCCTTCAAAACGTCTCCAACCCTAATCATCATCACAGCATACTAGAAGTGCAAAGACAGCTCTATTCATTTATGTTCAGGCTGCGCTGCACGTTTGACTCATTTCTTTGGTCGAGCATGTGGCCAAACAATGCATTTCCTTCACATCATCATTCAAACAAAGACAGAGAGCAGTCACAACACAGGAACAGCTGCTCTCTCTAGGGACTATTCAGTGTCATTTTCAAGGGCATAATGACTGGGTGAGATTTGAACCCACGTCTTACTGTTTACTGTACAGTTTCAGTAGCATGAGTGTCCCGGTTATGCCCACAGAGACTGTTCGTACTGTGTTGTTTATATGACTGGTGGAGTCCATGCATCTGAGTGTATACCAAACATTTCTGCACATTGTTTGTGCAAGTAATGAAAAAATGCATTTCTGTGGGAAAAAAGGAAATGTTCAAAAATGACTTGCTGTGGAAATATTGTTCAGAAGAGAACTTTGTATTAAAAATAATAACACGCCCTAGAAAAAAAAGTTTGTTTCTTCACCGGAACAGATTTGCAATTTAGCATTACATCACCTGCTCACCAATGGATGCTCTGCAGTGAATGGGTGCCGTCAGAATAAGAGTCCAAACAGCTGATAAAAACATCATATCAAGCTTTTCACTTCACAAGCTGCTAATTGATAGACCGGAGTCATGTGGATTACTTGAGGGCTGTTTTGATGTTTGTCTTGGATGCTTGAGAGCTCAAGCTCGCAACAGAAGCTAACTGTGCAAGACTGTCCTAAAACTTAAAAGTGCCAAAATTAAATATGAATAAAAAGAAGGTATTGCATATAATTTGGTAGTAAAACATAAATTGTTGCACATTTTATTGGTGCAGAGATGAGTACTGTTTGTTTGTTTTTTCACCTAAAGCTTAAAGTTTAAGCCTAAAGTTTGTTTTCTTTTTATTTATTATATTATTTAAAATCCCATGCTTCGTGTACGGTGTTAACCTAACTGAGACTTGTTATAGCACTTATATATCATTGCTCTTTTTGTTGTTTTTGATTGCTTCCACTGTCTTCATCTGTAAGTCGCATTGGATAAAAGCATCTGCTAAATGAATAAAATGTAAATGTAAAATGTAAAGCACTGCAATTTACAAACATTTACAAGTTCATTTTAAGTTTTCAAAATCTAATTAAAGCTCTGCAAATTTCGTTTTTTTTACTACACTGTAATTGTGACCTATTAGGTTTTACACACACTTGTAGTCTGTTTTGGACAAGCCCTTATCTGACGGCACCCATTCACTGCAGAGCATCCATTGGTGAGGAAGAGATGCAATGCTAAGTTTCTCCAAATCTGTTCAGATGAAGAAAAAGATGAAGAAACAAACAAATCTACACAGTTGGATGGCCTGAGGGCGAGTACGTTTTCATTTTTGGGTAAACACTTCAAAAACTAGGTCATAATAAACAACAAACCGGTGAGTTGCATTTTTCATCTGATGAAAAAATGACATGATCAGCAGTTTTTGGTGTTTTGCGAACTGCGGTTGGACCAGGCCACATGTAGTGTGGGAATTGGGCTGGCAGATTTTCATTGAACAATGCATGTTAGCTCTATTGTGCATCAGTAATCTGTGCCTCCCATTGTGTCCGTGCAGAGGAGGGATTGTTCTCAGAGTCCCACGATCCACGCAAATCCCTTCGTCAGCTCCACCAGCTGCAACGAAAGAGTTCCTCAGAATGAATGAGACTCTTATGCCCATTCACACAACATGAGTAGTGTAGTTATCTGAGAAGTTCATTCAAGTAGGCTGTGATGAAGAATATTGCCAGTGTTATATATTAAAGTGTGTTCACTGTGCCTAAAATGAAAGCGTAATACAGAGATGTTATGTGGCATCCTTAAACACTACATGAATGTTCATTTCAATCACATCACTGTATGATTTTTAGCATGCACACACCACCATCCAAATGTCTAAAGTCAGTAAAATATATTTTTTCAAAGGAGATTCTTAAGCTAAAAAATGCAGTAAAAACAGTAATATTGTG
Organism: Carassius carassius; assembly: GCF_963082965.1. Taxonomy (NCBI): domain Eukaryota; kingdom Metazoa; phylum Chordata; class Actinopteri; order Cypriniformes; family Cyprinidae; genus Carassius; species Carassius carassius. The sequence continues at coordinate 39,612,186 of NC_081759.1, forward strand.
AAATATTGTAAAAAAAATATATATAATGAAAAAAAAAATTCTGGGATGAGCAGAGTTTGAAAAACAGCTTTTATTTGAAACCTATGTTTTCCATCTTAAATGGCTTTTTTATACAATTTAATAATAATAATAATTATTATTTTATTATTTGTTTGATACAATATGGTATAGTATGTTCAATGGAGGTAAAAGTACCCCACTACACAGTTAAAAAAATAGGACACATTGTACTGTATAATGAATGCATTTTCCATATTGATTTTTACTGAAAACAGAATTGAATTAGACCAAATGTACAAAGGTGAATGAGTGGTGCTTGAAATTCCTGATGATTTTTGAGGTTTGTGGCTGCAGATTTATGCCAACTTTGCAAGATTTTTATGTAAACCTATGTTTAACAATGACCTGCTGGGGGACAAATTGTACAAGAGAACCAAAAATGACAAAAAAAAAAAAAGTTAACTTCTTCATTGGAACAAATTTGGCAATTTAGCTTTACATCACTCGCTCACCAATGGATGCTCTGCAGTGAATGGGTGCCATCAGAATAAGAGTCCAAACAGCTAATTAAACCATCACATTAAGCTTTGCCTGATTTTAATGTAAACCTATGTGTTCCTCTTTTTCTTCTGTTGTGCTTTGGTTAATGTGCAATATATTGAATTAAAGAGGACTGTTAAAGTTTTACAGCAGGTGGATAGTGAAGTTTTCAACTCCTGAAACTTTCTGTGAAAGCTGTAGAGAAAGTGCAGCCTGTCGATCTCCCTGATGTTGCTGTGTGCAGTCATTCTGCTGGTGCTCAGCATTCACTGACAGTCTGTCGAACAAACGCAGAGAGCGTGCTCAGATTCGGTGTCCTATATTTGCGTGCATCTGTGGGGAGAGAAAGCAGAGCATCTCTTCCTTGACTCCTTTAACTTTTCTCATGGGAACTTTTCTGTCTGTCCCTCTCCGTGGAATACGTCTGCAATTCCATCATCCTGCTTTTATTCCCGTTTTTACTCCACAAAGGTGTCTTTTTTGTGAACTGCAGGCACAACCCTGAAGTTTTACATTTTAAAACCGGAGTATTATTTTATTATTCGTAATATAACTTTATCAATGATGTATTTTTATATCCATGGTCTAATTCTGAATTTGTCTGTGAGACATAGATTATTAAAGAATACAGAAAAAATATAGATATTTTAGAAATATTTATGTATTTTTATTTTAATACAGTTACAAATAATTCGTTTCTTGAAGACCAGATCAGCATATTAGAATGATTTCCGAAGTATCATGTGAAACTGAAGGCTGGAGTAATGATGCTGAAAATTCAGCTTTTTCATCACAGGAAATATGTTACAAATTAAAATATACCTAAAAATGCAAGGTATTTTTTTGATTAACTAAATGTAGCCTTGGTAAGCATAAGATAATTATTTCAGAAACAAAAAAAAAAAATCTGTCTCCTCATATTAACATATTAACTAATTAACTACTGTTTACAAACAACTTAACAACTCATTAATTAGAGACTGGTTAGAAATACATTTTGTTATTCAAAACCAGTTTCATTTACAACATTTTTAAAGTCACACCAAAAAAAAAAAAATTAATAGTAATAATAATATATATATATATATATATATAGCTTATAAAATTATATAATTATATATATATATATATATATATATATATATATATATATATATATATATATATATATATATATATATATATATATATAAGATAGATCATGACCATTACTTCATTATTGATGCCGGAATTAATTGGGAATTTAGATGATTACAAAAAGCAGTTAATAAGGTTGGTTTTTGCATGCTGTTACTTGTGGAGGAAAACTGTTCACTAAGAGACTTAAGATTTACTTTTAAGTAAAGCACCGTCAGAGCTGTGGAACTGAAGCAAACCCACGAGGAGAGCGAGTCTGAGGTATTAATACATCAAAAGAGTGATTCGATTCCTGAGATTGTATCTCATCCCTGGTTAAAGCTTAGCTAAATATAGCTCTTAATTATGCTAATATATTGTCGTTTGTTAAGGAATCTTGAATACCGCTCTAGCAGTTCCTCTCATATTGCTCATCTGATAATATGCAGCTCTTGAAAGAAAGATGATTGGACTGAAATTATGATTAAAAATGTGCTATACGATATATTTGGGCTCCAGAATAAAGTGCTAGACCTTTTACTACAATGTCCGAATGTTTCCCATGTGGCATTTCAAAATGTGTTGTACTGCCATTTGACCTCTGATCCTCTGCAGTGAATGGGTGCCGTCAGAATGAGAGCCTAAACAGCTGATAAATACATCATATAATGATCCTCAAATAATTCAAACAACTGCAATCCATCAATAATGTCTTGTGAAGTGAAAAACTGTGTGTTATAAGGAAAAAAAATAAGGACTCTTATTTTAGCTTAAAGCAATGGTTTGAAGTTAAAAACATCACACAGCTTTTTGCTTCACAAGTTGTTAATTGATGGACTAGAGATGTGTGGATTACTTTGATGTTTTTATCAGTTGTTTGGACTCTCATTCTGACGGCACCCATTCACTGCACAGAATCCACTGGTGACGAGCAAGTGATGCAATGCTACAGCTTTCAGTGAAGAAACTAATTAATTCACATCTTGAATGTCCTGAGTTTGAGTGCATTTTCAGCACATTTTCATTTCTTGGTGAGCTATTCCTTTAATTTCAGTTGACTAACGTTTGAGCTGTTGTCATTGTTCTTGGTGAGATGTCGATCAATCTCATATAAAGAGAGAGGAGGTGATTTCCGAAGTGCCAGAGTAAACAATCGGTCTTGCTCTCTCCCGTCTATCAGCGTCTTCTGCTGGAACAAAGGCAGTTCCTCTTTGAGACCGAAGAGCGGTCATTACCGCGGCAGCCAAACTGATTTCCTTCCATTCTTGTGTGGGGAAATGTCTCGGACACTTCTTAATGAGTAGATTAGATAGATGGAGAGGAAATTTCGGTCCTAGAGAGACTCATCTGTTCCTTCTCTGGGTTTTATTCGCTCTCCCTATGTCAGTCTGCATGCTGCACTAATTGCACTAGGCGTTTTTGTGCTATTTATGCTTTCGTTATACATTGTTAGAACACCTTGCACATTCATGCTTTGTTTAATGGGTACAGTATGCGAAATCAGATCTTGGCAGCATTGATTTAGATGCAAATTAAAACCCAAACCAAAAACTTTAAAGGAAACTTGCTGTGTCTTAGATGTTCTTCTAATTAAATATGATTATTAATATGTTCTGGCAGATTTTTACATATGCATGTGGCCTATATATATATAATTATTGCTCATACTTGGGGTTGCATATTAGGTTTTTTGATAAAAAAACAACCATCCGACCACCTAGCAACATGCTGAAAACCTCTCAGTCAGAATTTAGCAACACGATGGCAAAGCCCTTATAACATCTGGTGAAATTTGGTGCAAGGGAATGTAAAATCTAGTTTTTCCTTCAGTTATTACAAATAACTGCCCTCATAAGTCTGTACATTCAGATGATCTATCTTGCATAATACTCACACTCTCTGAGTCATTCAGATCAAGGATTTCTGGATTGTTGAATACAATAGCCTTTAGTGCTTAGAAACCTTGTAAGATCTCCTGTGTAAAATCGACTGATGTGGCCATGCAGTTTTAAAAAATATAAACTTCATTAAATTTGTTGTGGTATAAAGATACTATTCCTATTTATATGTGATTTCTGTGCCATGCCATGCTATCTGTGCTATGTATTGTTCTAGCACTCTCTCTGATGTTTTACCTTTTTAGCCTTCCATCTGTCGTTCTAGCTTTCTTTCCACCTTTCTTTTGTTCTGTCCAATCGGTCTGTCTGTCTATCTATCACTCGATCCATCCGTCTGTAAGACCTATAAACATTCAGACATGCTTCGAGGAATCAAATTATTGCACAAAGTGACTGCTTTTCTTTTCTTCTCTTTTATTCGACACTTTCTGCTTGATTCTGTTCCATTTGCAGTAGGGCAGTAGTCAACCAAAGAAATGCTTACAGCTGCTAAAAATGCCAAATAATGAAAAATCCTAACAAAAGCTCTCATTTATACAGGCTGTATATTCTTTTCGACATTAGATATAGCAGGCTGTCTGACACATTTATATCTCGCTTACTGCTTTTAGGTGATAGGTCATATTGGTCGTTGAGCTATGGTAAGTTGGTAAGTTAGCTTTAGGCCGCACAGCTTGCACTCCACAGTCTTGTCTTTTTTTGTAAATGCAGCCAGACAAAAGATTTAGATTTCTTGGAAATTTTGTCGACTAAAGCCAAAACAAGTTGCGTTCTAACTGAATGAATACAGCAAAACTCCCTATATTCCTTACTGAGCGCGAAGCAGCAGTGCAGCCAGCCACAGGTGCAGTTCCCGAGTGTTCACGCGGTGCGCTAAACTGTGGCGCTGTTATAAAATAGCCTAAATTAAAATATTTAAGTTTGGGATAAAACATAGGCTAATTATATTTAGAATACAGTAATATATAACTGCTAATAAAGGAATGAAAATTTCTTTATTGGTGAAAAAAAAAAATATGCAACTGGTCGACTAATGAGAATGTCAGTCGACCAAGACGGCATCGACCGATTAGTCGACTAAACGACTAAAGTTGACAGCCCTAATTTGCAGTACACAGATTAATGCCAAGGAGGCTGGACTGGATAGAGAGATCTCCCTCTCTTTTCATCTTTGTTATAAGACTTTCCGTCTTCTGCTTTGTTCATCTCATTCACCATCTCTATCTCTATATCCCTCATTCCTCTGTTGGAGCGTATGGATTTGTGTGCTGTAAATAGCAGCACCTGTTCAGTGGAGATTAACAGGAAGCAAAGGGTTATTCTGGGTATAAGGAGGTGTCCTCTCTCTCTCTCTCTCTTTCTTTCTCTCTCGCTGTGTGTGTGTAAACAGTATGGGGGTTATTGGCTGAAGGAGAGAGAGACTGCATGTCCTCATAGTAAAAGGCAAGCGCACATATGGGGAGGTATTTTTGAACATTAAAAAGCTTCATAAAGTGGCTGTGGCCAATTACTCACGCCAGATGATGTGCATGTGTTTGAATGTTTGGGTATGGCCACTGATACAGTCCTGAAGGGGCTAAAATGAGTCATTCTTGAAATCTAATGCTAGTTTGGGTAGTGGCGTCTTATATTTTGGAGGTTCTGAGTTTCACACATTTGTTGTAGCGCGCTGAAATGCCAACACTTGACTTGACCGTGTGTGTCTGAACGGGCACGTGTGGTGAGCTATTTATAATCATATAGCTGTTTTTTTCAGGCTTGTGCCAGAAGTTGTGCCACACATTCGTACAGTAAGTCGGAACGCCTACTCAGAGCTCCATCGGCCGTGCTTAGTTTTGTAACCTGTGCTTATTTGAGCATCTTAGATGCATTGCTAGACTGTTGATGCACCACTCATAGAGTTAGAAAAAGAAATATACCATAATGCAGACTTTCAGAAACGCTTTTCATTACAGATGCATGCATTAATTGTTTTCCTCTCAGACCGGTTTTATACACAAAGAACTGACTAGTACTTTTGACAAATATCTAAACATCATTTACATAAAAAAGTTGTGTAAACACCGTCATATTGAGATCAAATGTCAAGCTGGACACCATTTAATAACTTTATTTCTGCTCATACAATACTTTAATCACTATCATTCAAAGACGACTTGCACATCTTCCTGTGAAAATGAATTAAAAATTGTGAATGCATCTTTAAGAATACAGGCTTGGTTGAGCACACACACACACACATGACTGTTTGCCCTCTTTCTAAACCACTCAGTCCATCTTTCTGTCTCTGTCCAGATGGCTTCATGTGGGTTTTGGCCCAGACACACACACAGTAATCAGTTTAACAAGGAACCAGGCCAACACTCTCTTAAAACACTATTTACACTATATCTTACATCTGACATTGAATTTAACACACCAAATATTTGTCATATCATTGTTCCTAGAAAAGCCACTTTGCGTTAGGTTTTTTATCTGTCTGATTCTGAGCACGTGGCCAGCACATCGAGTCTTATTGTTTGACAATACTTATGCTCTATTATTCATTTATATCATTCTATACATCTGTTATTGAGTTCATTATTCATTAAAGCGTTTCCATTCTACAATTACGCAATCAAGTTAGATCAAGTTTGATATATAGGCTTTTTCCTTTTGTTTCATATAGACATATTCACAAACTCACACAATCTCTGTCTGCCCCCTCCCTCTGTAGTTCATTGTCTGTGAAAGCTCCTCATTGTTCTGAGGCTCTGCTTTGATAATGCAGGCCCTCACAGTTCATATCTTTCTGCAGTCTTTTTTATTACATACAGAAACATCAACTGCATTGTCCCATTTAATTTGGAAGCTTGTCTGCATGTGATCAGTCTGAGCAGACAGACAGGAAGGTAATATTACCAAGCTGTCATCATGAGTTTGTTTTGACCTTGCTATCTTTTTTAATTCATAGTGCGTTCGTGCATGTTTTTGTTCCTATGTGAACATTGTATTGTCAACATTACAGCCATATTTATCAAAGGATGTACTGTTCTGCTAGATTGGTGTTCCAGATGCATAGTCAGTGTCAGGATATCTTGCTGTTTTCCACCGGACATGCTCACAATGATTTTTAATAAGTAGCTAAAGCAGTAAATCAGAAGGAAAGGAGAGATCTGCTACACCAAAACATGGTTGTGTAACTCTGCGTTAACTGGTCCAGAAACAGACCTACTCAGAGCCAAACAATAGCCATATTTAATATTAGAGCTGTGGCATTGTGGTTTACACACACTTGACACAATAAGCTGGTGCTCATGTGCATGTCCAAATGTTGCTTTTATAACATCCTGATGGAAAAAAGGGTTAAGAAATGAATATATAACACCGTGTGTGTGTACCACATGGGCACTAAAGTATGTCTAGATAGTGTTTGTTATGTGAGATGTGGTGAACACATCAGATCAGTGACTTTTGACCTCCTTCATTCTGTTGGACAGGTTTATAGAAATGCTGGTCTTTGTCTCCTAGACCTTATCTTCTCTTAACAAACACCCAGCTGTATTGAGTCTGACACTAAGCAGCAGTTGAGTAAACAATGCTTGACGGTTCAGATTTTTCCCCTCTTTCACTTAGACTCATTCTGTCTGTATTTCCGTTCAGGAAGTGGCTAGAAAATGGCTGAGGACAATTTTCCAGTCGCTTGGAACCATTCACCGACATGTTTGAAGATAGATGCGTGTGTCTACACATTCGTGTTTGTGTGTAAAGGTGTGTAGAAGACACACAAATAAATAGGGTGTCTCTTAAGGCCAAGGAGAAAGGAGATATTAAGTCCCAGTACTTGGCAGCTACTCCATCTGGGTCATTCTCCAAGCCAATCTAAATGCCCAGGTGTCACAAGAATGGATGGGGCTTTATTCTTATCTCTGGTGTGTCATGTGTGCTGAGGATTTGGATATGTGCCGTTTACTTATCTTTTCAATCAGTGCACCAGAGATATTTGTTCAGATTTCTTCAGTGACCTGTTCTGACACCAGTAACTGGCATGCGTGTGAGTTTCTTTTTTGTGTGTTATGGATTGAGTGATTGAAACATTCAATCAACTGTTTTGCTAGAAAGTGTTTATTGACAAAAACAGTTGACCCTTCACATAGACCCGCCCTCTACTGTTGCTATATCCGACAAGCTACAGTGCTCTCACACAGTGAAACAACTACGTGGAGCAAAGAGGACACTAAAAACACGCCAACAGACAAGACAGAGCAGGTTACTTTTGGTGTCAACCAAGTGTCAGTGTTTCCCACTGGCTTACACTCAATGTTTGGCGACACTTGCCCTGGGGGAAATATACGATATACAGTACAGACCAAATGTTTGGACACACCTTCTCATTCAAAGAGTTTTCGTTATTTTCATGACTATGAAAATTGTAGATTCACACTGAAGGCATCAAAACTATGAATTAACACATGTGGAATTATATACATAACAAAAAAGTGTGAAACAACTGAAAATATGTCATATTGTAGGTTCTTCAAAGTAGCCACCTTTTGCTTTGATTACTGCTTTGCACACTCTTGGCATTCTCTTGATGAGCTTCAAGAGGTAGTCACCTGAAATGGTCTTCCAACAGTCTTGGAGTTCCCCGAGAGATGCTTAGCACTTGTTGGCCCTTTTGCCTTCTGTCTGCGGTCCAGCTCACCCCTAAACCATCTCGATTGGGTTCAGGTCCGGTGACTGTGGAGGCCAGGTCATCTGGCGCAGCACCCCATCACTCTCCTTCTTGGTCAAATAGCCCTTGTGGCCTTCAGTGTGACTCTACAATTTTCATAGTCATGAAAATAAAGAAAACTCTTTGAATGAGAAGGTGTGTCCAAACTTTTGGTCTGTACTGTATATAAAACAGCAGACATGCTGATTGAAAATGTACATCCATTCTTTGCCAGCAGGAGGCGCTTAAAGAGCATCAGAAATAGTGGTTTCCCCGGTAATGGCTGTAATCAAAACAGTGCTCAGCTCAAAAATGCAACTTCATCAGGCATTATAGGAATGATTAAATTAAAATGACACCAAAACGTTTCTAAAGACAGTCGGTGCCTTCAAAGACACAGTTTTCAACTAGTTGAGCTTAAGAATAAAGACAAGCCTGAAAAATATGAATTATGTGATTTAAAAAAAAAAACACTACCATTCAAAAGTTTGAGGTAAAAATCTGTAATGCTTTTGAAAAAATAAAAAAATAAATAAATAAATCTCTAACATTCACCAAAGGCTGCATTTATTTGTTTAAAAATACTGTAAAAATGTAACATTACTACAATTTAAACTTTTTTTCTATTTAAATATATTTTAAAACGTAATTTATAAAGCTGAATTTTCATCATCATAACTCCCAGTATTCAGTGTCACATGATCCTTCAGAAATCATTCCAGTATGCTGATTTGGTGCTCAGAAAACATTTCGTATTATCATCAATGTTGAAAACATTATGGAAATGGTGATACTTTTTTATCAGGCTAGAAAAGCCCAAAAGAACAGCGTGTTTGGCCTGGACTTGGCTGTCTGTTTTTTTGCCACGCATGTAACCTCAGCAGCTGCAGTCTGGCCTTAAAATACATGTGGTAAGGAATGCGTATGAGGTTAGCCAACAACTGCCACGCAGATATGCACTGTCAGGACACAACTTAGCCGTTTGTGTGTTTGTGCGGCACACCTGTGGGTGTATGTATAAACCTGCTTAGAGTCTATAAGGATATGACGGCATCAGAGTATTTACAGAGGCTTCGGTGAACATTTTTGAAGATGTTTGGGGATAGATTCCCTCAGGCCTAAATCTGACCCGGTGGTATTTATCTCGCTCTAGATCGCTTGGTGTTCAAGGTTAGCCCTCTGTTTAGCTCAGATCCGTTTAAGCTGCTGTTGTTGGGGGTATACTACTGTTTTAAGCAGATCTATATGAGGAAAGAGCGAGATGTCATCTCTTCTGTTGTGCTTTCAGAGCGTGATTCATAGACCGGCGGGGCTTGGTGAGGCTTTTATTTATGCTGCTTTTCACTCTCAAAATTAAATTGTTTAAAGGGCTAGCGCTGAAGATAATCTCTTTGATGTGGATCACATCCCATAATACCCATGGAGTAGCATGTGGTCTTGTGCATGTTGTTTTTAGATGGGTGAGATTATGCTGGTAGTAAGTTTGGACTTGAGTTCACACACAGCTGTATCTGTGATAGCGTTTCTCCCTTTGGCTGTGTTTTGACTGATGCTTTAATCTGAGTTGAGACTGCCGGCAGGTTAATATGGGATTGATCTGTGCTTGTGTTTCTCACTGCATCTTGTTGTGTATTCAGAATCTCAGAGAAGATGCACTGTAAGAAAAATGAGTTCTTCAATCAAAACAAATTTTACAATTAAGATGTACCTTTGGATATCAGTGTTTGTTCAAATAGTTTTTGAGATGTTAGATGCACATACTGTATATAAACTCACTATCATTAAAATCGCTTGGGATCAGGAACAATTTTTTAAATGAGCATAAAGTTTCTCTAAAATATTAAGCTACACAATCGTTTTCAACACTGATAATAATAAGAAATGTTTGCAGAATTTATCATCATAAGAGAGCTCTATCAAAATTTGACTGACCCCAAGCGTAGATTAGTTTGGGGTCATAGAAAGAAAGGAGTGTAGACAGTATTGTAGGAGTGAAAGAGGGCATATGGGATTGGTGCATGACTCATTTTAGAGTCCCTATGAGCGAACAGCTCTTACATGTCCTGATCATGTGCACTGACCACAGATCTGGTCTTTTCCTTTAGAGATTTTAATGTCTTGAATGCTTGATTTTGGGGACCCAATTAAATCCGGTGAGGCTTTTTCATAGCTAAATCAGTCCTGTAATTGTAAGCGGCATGAAAGGTTATTTAGTTATCGGTGTGTGTTTGTGTGTGAATGTGTTTTGTTGGAGGTTTTGGAGGAATATTGTGAGATCCTGTGGGACTCAGAGAATGAGTTGGAAAATACTATCGAGGCTGATAAGGGGAAACCAAACCAAGCTCACCGTCTCAAACAAACTTGGATTAGAAATTGGGGGATAGTATCTGTTTTAGACCGTTTCTGCTTGTAAACTTGATCTGTGCATATTTTGCTCCTGATACTTTTTCACTGGAGAAAGCAATATCATGGATAGAGGACTCATATTTTAACCAGAAACAATGGTTTGAAGTTGAAAACAGCTTGATGATGGAATTGTTTATTTAAAACATGCAGCTTTTGGAAATCTGTTGAATACTTTTGGATCATTGTGATGTATATATCAGCTGTTTGGACTCTCATTCTGATGGCACCCATTCACTGCAGAGGATTCATTGGTGAGCAAGTGATGTACGATAATGCTACATTTCTCCAAATCTGTTACTATAAACGCTTCCTATTAACAAACCAATTTATCTACATCTTGGATGGCCTAAGGTTGAATTCATTTTCAGCAAATTGTAATTTTTGGTTGAATTGGGTGAAACCGTTTAACTTGCAAATCCTAAAAAAATATCAAAATTTTACTTCTATCTGAATCTCATCAAGTGTTCATTTTGGACCCAGTGTGTATACTCACACACGCCAAATGCACAAACTACCTTGCTGTCAGAAGTGCTCATGTACTTTCATAAGATTCTAATGAGGAAAATGTAGGGCAAACATTTTTCTTTCACGGCGGTTGTACAGGAAGTCCTTCTAATGAATAAGGTGTTTCATTTCTCTGTTGTCAGAAGCTCCAGGGTGGATCTGTTCACCACACAACATTAGCGCCTCAACATTCCCTCAGTAAGCTTCTGTCTGATGATTAATGATCTCCTGTGTTCAAGCCCATCACCATCTTCCTTTTTTCTGGCCTGCCCTGCTCCATTATAAATCATGTAGATTTCACACACGTTGATTAATGAAGCATTGTTTATTATAGATACAGGCCTCCTGTGGTTCGCTAATTGGCCCATAGTGCTTTGAAATAATTTAAGCAGTGAAGTGAAAGGGGTGAAAAACGAAAATAGAGGTGTGTGAATTCAACTACCTTATCTCTGCAGGCATAAGATGGCATAGGTGCAGTAAATATGAGGACAAAAAAATTTGCAAAACAAACATACCAAGCGTTGATGTTGCATGTTTTTATTGTTTTTATTTTATTTTATTTTATTTTATTTTATTTGTTTTTTATTTGTTATTTATTTATTTATTTATTTATTTTTATTTTTATTGAAAAAAATTTTTTTTTACATAGTAACTGCGGTAATTGTCTTCTCCAGCACCACTAATAAATAGTTTCTGTGCCAGATTTATTTATTTAATAATTTAATAATTATTCAGTTATTTAAAATTATTTTTTACTTTTTTATTATGTTAATTTATTTTACAGCTGTTAGTGTCGTATCAAGGGGCCACTAATAAATAGCTTTTCTGTTAGGTTTGATAATTTATATTCTAATCACTGCTCCATCTATTAAATAACTAGATTTGTTGGGGTTGTGATGTCTTTCTCTTCATGTTTTTTAGCATGTTTGAATGTATTTTTTGTTTATCTCACAATCAGAGTGTTATGAATTAACCAGCGCTGGTTTAAAAGCCTTGTGCTCCCTAAAGCTGTTGTTGACAGGGTTGTTTCTTTTATCTATATTGATCTCGTCAGCATATTATAATCCTCACAGATAGATGGCTCCTTGGAGCGACTGCCTCTGGCACAGATATGCTAATATTTGTAGCAGCGAGGCGTTAGACACACTGCAGGGAATGGCCTAAATTAAACCTTATATACACCCCTCCAGCTCAGCCCTTGGGTTGTTAAAATGCCAGTGTAATTTACACTAAAATAAGGGGCTTGTGTATGCTAAAAGAGTGATTTAGGATACAGCCTTCTTACTCAGGGTTTGCTAGATTTAAAGGGGCAGCTAGTTAAATGGAGAACAGTAGATCTGCATGAAGAAATTAAGCATAGATTGTTTCATGAAGTACTTTTAGTCATGTTGTTTAAATGCATACTTTAACGTTTATACTCCCAACAATTATATACGTAGAAGAGGAAACAGACTTGCAAATTGATGAATTTGTTGACTTGTTGTCAATGGATAATGTACATCCAGCCAGAAATAAAACACTGTCGGGCCTTTTACTACGTTCATTCATTTTCTGTTTCAGGGATGGTACTGCATGTCCATCTAGACCTGTCGCAATAATCAATATATCAACTTATCGTGCAATATATGTACATGACCTCAATCATTTTTGGTGACAAAATATATTGCCCATTATATTTACTTAAAAATGTAAGTGTCACCATGTTTTGTACAATCTACTTGCGCCTGTGCCTTTTGCAGCTTTTCGTAGAAAATGTGGTGTAGTCATCAGCAGCTTGTTCAAATTTATAACATGCTTCAGCTAAAAAAAGTTTCAACTGCAGATTTGATCTTTTTTAGGGATCTGTGCCTTTGTGCATACAGTACAGACGTCTGACTGCTGAGTAGTAATTGTGTTTTCCAACATTAGCGTGCACCCTTTATTTACAGAGAAAAGAAAAGAATCTGTACATGAAAAATCTCCATTCTAGTTTGTTGTGCATTTTTCTGTTTTCTACTATTTACTTTGCACTTTTTATAAAATAAAATAAAAAGTTTATTTACTATTTATTGAGGTTTTTAAGATATCTAATATTTGGATACTTAATTTCCACAATCTAAAAATTCTCAAAAATTCAAAGTTCATTGTCATTTGGAAGTGTGAAGGCTTTCTTGCATTATTATGCTGTAACATTATGATTTTATATTCAGTTGCATGAAATGGTCTTTAAAATGACAATAATATTGATTATTGCAATTATTTCTGGGGCAATATATCGTTCAACAAAAAGTTGTTATCGTTATTTTGAATACTATCAATGAATTTACTTTAAACAAATTACAATACATGCATTTTTGGTTTTAATATTTGTATTGTGTGGTAACCGTTTTATTAAAGCAGTAAGAAGAACGGGGGAAAACGCCCCCTACAGTTTTTCCCAAAAAAACCACAAGATCGAAATAAAGAATTATTGTAACTAACTATGGACTACGTTGACAAGAAGTTTTCACGATTAAGCTTACACTGGTGATTTCACAGTAAATTATCTACTTCCCGTAGTGAGAAAAAAGTGTTTTAAAGCTTGTTTTGTAGCACATCACAAGCAAGACGCTTAGAGATCAAGGCTTATTGCATTTCACAGGCAGTGAACTTATTCCCTAATTTCCCTGACGTTCTTGTTTACCCCCAAGGAGATGTTCATCCGGCCGATAAAACTGGCATTTATTTCTTCGCCCACAGCATGGATTGATTCTGAGGTCGTCTGTTTGGGATTGAATTGCACATGAAGGAGTAGTTGCCATCGGTTTTACTCTGTTCTGTTGTGTCTGAGGCCTCTTTATCATTCTTCATTACTGCTTTGTATTCTCTGGTCTGCCATCTCTGATTAAAAGGAAGAAAACAAAGAACTGAATGGAAAGAGTGTGTTGAATCACAGACTTCACCTTCTTCTGGTGCAGACGGAGCATGAGTTAGAGAGTCGTGGATCATTTTAGCTTTAAATCTGATTGGATGAGGTGTGTTCAAAGCTGCTTTGGTATAGCCAATATATATAATGTCTGCAGTTAGCCAAATGGACTGTATTACTTTACTTTAAACAGTATTTTCATTATCGTAATTGTTACTATGATTAAATGCACTTATTTGTTGAACAGTGCTGGCTTTATGAAATACATCTGGTAAAATCACTGTAAAGCATGACCTTGTGTGGCTTGTTGCTTCATTATGATGGTCACAAAGTGGTCATATTTTGAATGCATTATAGATTTATCTAGCTCTAAATGACATGCAGGAACTAAAATAAATGTGCTTGGTCACTTTGCATGTCTATCAGATGGTGTCCTCCTGTCTGGGTGGGCGGTTCTTGGCCAGAAAAAGTCCTGTTCCGCGAGACTACAAGAAATGCAATAGACTCTAATAGGAGTGCAAATTTAGAAGTGCACATATATATATATATATATATATATATATATATATATATATATATATATATATATATATATATATATATATGCTTGGCTCTGCCTGTTAACCTATCTTAAATATTTCTTAATTATTTATATATGTATATATTTATATTATATATTTATTTATTTTATATTATATATTTATAGTATATATTTATATATACTATCTTAATTATTTTATATATGTATATATATATGTATATATATAAAATTGTATTACATATTTACTATTATTTTTTATTATTATATTAATTTATTATATATAATATGTTATAGATTTATATCATATTTTAATATAGATATATTATTTTGTTGTCATTTCATTTGTGAAAAACTATTATTTTTAGATCGTTGCAGTTATTAGTGCTGTTGTCATTTCATTTTTGAAAAATGCTATTTTTTTGTAGCGATAATTTAATAATATATATATATATATATATATATATATATATATATATATATATATATATATATATATATATATATATATATATATATATTTTTTTTTTTTTTTTTACTGACCCAAGGGGAAATTTATATTTCTGTTAATCGGCATTCATAGTTATCAGTCAAATATATCCCAAAATTTGCAGCTTATTCAGTCTGTCACTATATCAACTGCACACATTTGATTTTAATTTATTCAGCAATAATGTTCACGAGTTTGCATGAATCTCTCTGTTAGGAAAAATAAATTAAAATATTGCAGGGGTGAACACAAATGTTGTTCTGATTTTTTTTTTTAGAAAATTTCACAGGCTGAAAACGGGTCATTAGAGCTGTAGCATTGTAAATATTAATCTTTCTTGTGTTTCTCTTGCGTGCTCTCAGGTGTCCCTGGTTAACCAAGGCCATCTCACCTGCTGTGCTTCTGTACAATGGCATCGTCTTCCTCTTCGTGTTGGCCAACTTCAGCATGGCCACCTTCATGGACCCTGGAGTCTTTCCCCGAGGTATGATCCCGTTGTTGTGTAGGTTTCTCTGTTTCAGATGTCTGGAAACACAACAGTAGGTCCATGATTAGAATGTGCAGAAAACTGCTTGTCACAAACAACGCCGATGATGCATGTCTGTTTCCCAGCGGATGAGGACGAAGACAAAGACGATGACTTCCGAGCTCCGCTGTATAAAAACGTGGAGATAAAGGGGATTCAGGTGCGGATGAAGTGGTGTGCCACGTGCCACTTCTACAGACCTCCGCGCTGCTCACACTGCAGTGTGTGTGACAACTGTGTGGAGGTGAGGCGCATAAAACACAGAGCAGAATTCCTGCGTGAAAATAAACGACCACAATGCTGTTCTCACACACACTTGTCTTCTCACTGTAGGAGTTTGACCACCACTGTCCATGGGTGAACAACTGCATTGGCCGGAGGAATTACCGATATTTCTTCTTGTTCCTGCTGTCTCTAAGTGTTCACATGGTGGGAGTGTTTTCCTTCGGTCTACTGTTCGTCTTACATCACCTTGAGACGCTGAGTGCGCTTCACACGACTGTGACGTATCCTTCCACAGCTCCTGCTCAGAAATAACTCGAGATGCACCGAAATGAGAATTCTGGGCCGAAACCGAAAATGCTTTGGAACGATTATTTATTATTTTATTAAATAACATAAAGTAACTTTTTGATTTAATGCAATTATTTTAATGATACTGAAATTTTAAAGAACACATGCAAATAAATTAACCACATTTTGCGAAATATTAACACAATAAAACTGGACTGAATTTAGATTAGTTAACTACTTTAGTAAACATGAACGAAGAATGAACAATAGTTCTTCATCACTTACTTATCTCAGTTAATGTTGATTTCATCATTTACTAATGCATTATTAAGATCAACACTTGTGCTTGTTAACAGTTAATGCACTCTGAATTAACATAAACTAAACTATATTATCTTTACCGAACATTTTATTTTTATATTTGTAGTTTTAGCAAAACTTTGCGCTTTAGTTTTTTTGTCATTTTTATATTTAGAAATGTTAGTACTTTAACTTATTTCGGTTAATTGCAAAGGCAACATTTCTAAATTTATTTTAGTATCATATCTAATATTTATAATTTATTTTATCTCAGATTTTTTTATTAAGTTTTACTTTTTTTGTTGTTTCTTTTAAATATTTCTGGGTACCTTTATTTTTTACATTTCAATTTTTCGTTTTCTTTTAATCTTATATTTATGACGGGGAGGCCCCACCCACAGCGAGATCACATTGGCTCAAAATCCTGCACTACTTACATATGCATCAAAAATCTATAGGATTCTAATTAGCTGTATCTTCGTGAAGCATTTCTCAGAAATTGAATCACGACAGGCTCCTTGACCTTCCTTCTGTCCAGTCTTGTGGTTATGTGTGTGACTGGCCTGTTTTTCATCCCTGTTATGGGCCTCACTGGGTTCCACATGGTTCTGGTAACCAGAGGACGAACCACAAACGAACAGGTGAACCAAATTACACACCACTTAATATGTTAATCTGGTTTGTGTAACAACACGCACACTTGTAGAGGCAGAGCTGTGCTCACATGTTGCACACCCACTCAGAATCACCTTGATGTCTATCCAACTTGATTGCCTTCTGTTGTTTGTGCACGACATCTGTTACCAAGCCTGGTATTTTCATCGCGGTTCATTATGGTCCTATGGGTCAAGGACAGTTGTTTTCAACTCTCTTCAGTTTGCTCAAAGTAGGATTCCTCTCTCTCTCTCCCTCTCTCCCTCTCTCTCTCTCTCTCTATGTTCTCAGGTGACAGGAAAGTTCAGAGGGGGAGTGAATCCATTCACTCGGGGTTGCTGTGGTAATGTGAAACACGTCTTATGTAGTCCACTTGCTGCTAGGTAAAGCACACACACACACACACATATATATTCATGTTTAGAATCCGTGATAGTCACACAAACACACACATACCAGAAATGTGTGCAAGTGAGTCGTGACACCCTGACAGCTGGTTATATTTCACTCACTTTGGAACAGACGGTTTCATTTCACTTGAATTTACATTAGATTGGGTTATTTTACATTTGCAAAACATTTACATTTGGATTCAGTGAACATTACGCTTCGGCAAATGCTACAAAAGACCTATGATATGATATTACTCTGTCTTGAGCAAAAGTAATATTAATTCATTCATTCATTCATTCATTCATTCATTAATCAGTTTCAAATAAATGTGGTGTTATTTTGATCTTTCTAATCTTGAATTTTGAAAAAATAAAAATAAAAGAATCTCAGTATGCAAAAACAAATATGAAGCAGCATAACAGTTTTCAACACTGATAATAAGATTTTATTTTATTAAATGTTTTGGGGGGTGGGGTGCAAATCAGCATTGTATATGAAGGATCATGTGACACTGAAATCCATAATAATGGCTGCTCAAACTTAACCATTGCCATAAGAGGAATAAATTGCATTTTATATAAAAATTTATTAAAGGCGATTTTCTCAGTATTTCAATATTCCAGATTTCCAAATAGATGTATCTCAACCAAATATTGTCCTTCTACCATAACAGACCATACCTCAATGGAAAGCTTATAGCTTTTAGCTTTCAGATGATGTATAAATCTACATTTTCAAAAAATGGTTCCTTGTGACTGGTTTTGTGGTTTCCGTTCAAGTGTGTGTGTGTGTGTGTGTGTGTGTGAACTCAAAGCTTCAAGAAGAAAATATGGTTTGAAATATAACATCCTTTAACAATTACTGAGATACTTCTAAACAGCAGACAGAGGTGAAAAAGAGGTTGTTTATCACAGGAGACAGTCTGGAGGGGTTTGGGAAGAACAGGGCTCCATAGGAAGGTAGATTGTGTCCTGTTTTCCTGGCCTGTTTTATGACACACCGAGCAGGAAAAGCGTACAGTACTGAAGATCTGAATCAGGTTGTGAAACAATGGAAAGAGAAAGTAATTGCCGTATAAACACAGATCAGAGCCAAGGTTAATCTCTTGTTAATACTAGTGAAGGCATCTTCAGAAACAATAGAGGGCAACCTTTGTGAGGCCAAAGCAGAACAACAGAAAGTTGCTGTAAACTTTTTTTCCGCAAGATTATTTAAATCATTCCTTGAATCAGAATTATAGGAATAGGAATAGTTAAAAATAAAAAAAGGAGAAAAGCAATCAATGATCATTCTAATAGGTTGATTAGGTGCTCAGAATACATCTCGTATTATTGTTAATATTGAAAATGATTGTGCTTCTTAAAAATATAATGCATATTTTTTCAGGGTAATTGTTTTAAATAGAACAATATAAAATGTCGGTCACTTTTGATCAATAGAATGCATCCTTGCTGAATAAAAGTAATAATTTCTTTTGAAATAATAATAATAAAGTAAATAGATCGAAATAGCAGTCGTGTGGATTTGAATCAACATGAACATGAGTAAATGATGACACAGTTGTCATTTTGTCAATTTTTTTAAGCATTTGATAACCTACATGGGGTTGTGCTACACACTAAGTCTGACTCATGAACTTACTTTTTCTAAAAATAAAAATAAAATTGCATGCATCATGTCAGCTGTTTCTGTTCTACAGGTACATCACTGATCCCAGGAAGAAACTTCCCATCACTCTGAATCCACCGTTCCTCCGTCCTGACCTCTCTTACCGACACGTCCGTGTAAAAGTCAGTGATAATGGTATCCATAGTAGCATCCTCCAAAGCAAAGTGAGTCCGCAAAAGCTTTTAATTCCATCCGCACACAACCTGGAATTTCAATGGCGTTGATTGAACTAAGTACCTTTAGTTAACCCCAACAATACAGGCTCATTATTCAGATTTCAATAAAAACTTAAATTGTATGTCCCAACTAAATGGTGTCCCCGTCTTTAAAAGGGACAGTTTTAATAATGTGGTGTTTCTGCCTAAATCAAGATTCCCAGAATAAAAGGAATTTTCTTGTGCTTTAGTCTAAGACCAGCCTGGATGGTGTGGATGATAAAAGTGTAGATACACAACCTCCTCTGCCGCCCAAAGCAGATCGCTACAACCAGCTGAAGAGTCAGCTCACCTCCAGCGAAGGCAAGTAACATAAACATTATTCAAAGCCTGTGTCTTCAGTGGCACCTTAGCAGGTTGTTGAATTGTATTTTTCTTAACTGCACTTCTACTGCCATCTTGTGTTGCATCATATTGCAGCACTGCTGAGTCATGCATTTCATTTGTGCCTCATTTTCTAGAGAGTTCCCTGTCCGGCAAACCAACCAGTCCATCTACCCCAGCCATGTACAAATACAGACCTTACTTCGGCACCATGCCTAAAGTGCACTATCACGTCACCGGAGAGAAGGTGGGTGCCACAGACTAAAACATTGATTTCTGGAGTCATGCATTATTATAATATACACTGTTTGGGTCTGTACGATAAGTTTTGCATTTATTTAATCAAAAATACAGTCAAAACAGTAATATTGTGAAATAATATTACCAGTTACAATAATAACTATTATATATTTTATAATGAAATGGATTTCTGTGAAAGCAAAACAGAATTTTCAGCATCATTCCTCCAGTCTTCAGTGTCACATGATCTTCAGAAATCATTCTAATATGCTGATTGAATCCACAAGAAACTTTGTTTTCTTGTGTGTCAGTGTTTGGGATTCTTTGATAAATAAAAAAATAAACAAAACTATTTTAAAAAATTGTATTAAAAAAAACAGCATTTATTTAACAAATCTCCTCTAACATTGTCTTGATTGTCATGCATTTGATCAATTGAATGCATCCTTGCTGAATTAATTTCTTGAAAAAAATACTATAGTAATTCATAGTAAATACTAAAGTGTTTTGAACCATACTATAGTAAAGTACTTGAAATCATTTGTTGTGGTAATTCTATAGTTGCCATGGTAATATAACAACTATAGTGATACAAATAAACTTTTCTACAACTATCCAGTATATTATACTACAAAACACTACAGTATATTTAAAGTATACTACAGTATTCATTACAGTTTATCAGTTCAGTATAGTTAATACTACAATATGCTGTAGCATTCATAAACAAAGTGTTATAAATACTACAATATATACAGTATAATACACTTCACTATAGTATGGTTCAAAAACACTAAGCTACTATAGTTTTTTTCCTGCACACCAAACTTTTGTACAACAATACTGTAATTTTTTGAATGCTGTTGATTACAGATCGTGATGTCTGAGAACGGTAAGCCCTCTGCCGTTTTGGAGGAGCGAGGTCACGATTACCGCTCCGAGCCGAATCTGGATATGCCAGACTACCGCAGCGCTCCTCTTCACCGAACATACCAGTCCTCGCCCTTCCAGCTGGACTCCTTCAGCACGACGTCTCGTTTATTCAGTCTGAAGCAGGCCGTGAACGGGGCCGACCAGATGCCACTGGGTGTCAGCAAACCAGAAACGGTCACTTCCACCCCTCACAAAGGAGTCTTCTCGCCTGGGATGTTATCGGGCCGCAACAGCAGCCTGTCCTACGACAGCTTACTGACCCACAGCGTAACGCCGTCTGTGGGCGAGTGCGCTGCTCACCCAGGAGTGCCCTCTATGGGTTTTCATTCACCTTACCTGCCCACTAAAATGTGCCATGTACGAGGGCCCGAGCTTCAGCGGCACATCGGCCCCCCATCCTATAGTCCTGTGCATGTCGGAGTGATGTACGGGCGGCAGTCGCCGCTCTCAAGAGACCGAGATCCCTCGCCCGTCCGCTACGACAACCTCTCCAAAACCATCATGGCTTCCATCCAGGAGAGGAAGGAGCTGGAGGAGAGGGAGAAACTCATGCATCGGCACGCTCAAGCGTACGCCAATGATTCGGGTGTATTTGACACCTGCAGCGGAGCCGCCTACGGACTCCCACGAGGCACCGGATCTCGAGAGCCCACTCCTCCAGTGTGCGGCTCTCGGGATAACTTGATGGGAGTCGGAGTGGTGGGATACGCTCCCCGAACACCCGTTCTGCATTCCTCTGCATCCTCGCTCTCCAGAGCGCCGAGGACTTCAACGACGTCCCTCCACACTGATGCAGGCGGTGTGAGCCGGACAGCCGAGCGCCAGTATCGCTCTCCGGTGCGCCAAACACACCACTCCCCAACAGCTGTGCCCCGTTCCCCGACATACACACATCAGAAGGTCACCTTCATTAGCGCCCTGGAGAGGGCGGACTCGCCACATCTTGGTACAAGGTATGACACAGAGCATCCACTTTAAACCAGTCAGAAACGGACGGGTCGAGAGACTTCAGAAAAGAGATTTCCATTGTGTTATGTTTATCTGTTCGTTTCTGAGTACTGCTTTTTTGTACTTGAATTTTGTCATTATTGTGATTTAGAATATATATACGATTATGAGATGAAAACAAAAATGCTGTGATTTACATATCTGTTAGCCAAATAAATGTCATGTTTTTGCTTTTCCTCATATTTTCATTTCTGCCCTGCTTGTTCATTCATTAGATTATATTTAACACTTTGCATGTTATGTACTTCTGGCATACTCTACATTTTATTGCATCATTGTAATCTCATAAATGGTGTCAGAATTCAGTGTAATATAAAGTAATTATGATTTGATATACATTTATCTTTTCTTGATCTGTTTGCTTTTTATGCTTAGATAATGCTTTTTAATAATTTTACACACTGTACTTTTCTTTGACTTGATTATTTTAATAATGACTAATACCAGACTGCATGATTGTCTTTAAAATTATGATTTATTACAGGGCTCAACAGAAAGGAATTGTTTGTTTTCTACTTTCCATGCCAACATTTTTAGAGATCCAATCAAAAAGAATCATCCGTTTTTATTTTAGCGATGTTTGTTAGATATTTTTTTTTAACTAGAAATAATATTCATATATTTTTTCATTACACTAATTGTAAAAAATAATAATAATAATAATAATAATATGCATTACATAGCAAAAAGAAAAGAAAACACAGTATTGTAAAAAAGATTTTAATTAAAAAAAAAAAAAAATCTTTGCAAGGCATAATTTGCCGACAAGTGCCTGTTTGTCAACTGGCCCTAATCTGACTCCTTATTTTTGAGTCCTGTATTATTATTATTATACAATCCCTTCCATAACTCTTTAATACTGTCCTCTTCTTCATGAACTCATTTGTAACATTTCAGTCCATGTAGAATGTTTGAATCTCTTCCTTTCTAAAGAAGGATAGATAAGGATAACAGTTCACCATACAGCTGGAAAGCAAGCGCTTCAAATATGTCTTCCTGTTTTTTGATATTTTCTCCACATAGAGAGGACCTCTGTCAAGGTAAAGTCAACGGGCAACTAAAGGGCCAAGCACGTGACTGCCATCTAGGGACTCCTTCTGGAACCCCCAGCAGACACGCCAATGTCAAAAAGGTCACAGGAGTGGGCGGGACTACATATGAGATCTCCGTTTGACGGACAGCTTGAAGAGCCACTGCCTGTGAGGAAAAGCACTGCCATGGCAGCACCACCTCCACTTGAGCTCAAGTTTTTTTTTTTTATAATATTGAAACGACCGATCAGGAGGCACACAGTTCTAATGGGAAAAGTTTTTACATTGGCCATTTCTTTGCTAAAAAGATGACAAGCAACTTTCCATGTGAGCCAGTGTATAATATAACAGGAGTGCTTCGTCAGAGAAGTGTCAGCCATCAGGATATAAATCCAACAGAAAATAATGGTTTAAATGCTTAAAATGGAAATTTTAAATATATATATATATATATATATACCATTAAGGGCTGAATATGTACAGTGTCAGTTCAGTTGTTTGTATATAAAATATCAAAGTTCGCATATTGAATGCAAATGTGCTCAGTGTGCAGGTCTTTCACACATGAATGTGAGTGTATATGTGCTTGCCAGTAACTCCTTTATGTTTTTGTCACTATGCTGATCTAATAATCAGGGTTTCATCTCAAATGCATTTCTCTGTTAAGCTATCAGATTCCACACAAACTATAACAGCACTTGTTTAAAAAAAAACGAAGCAGATTTATTTTTTAAATATGGTGGTCATTTACACTTTTTCTAATGTAGAACTATAACCTGCCATAGAAATAAACACAAATGTGTATCTGCAAGAAAAAAAAACAAGAAAAGAAAATGGGGGACAAAGTTTAAGTTTGTTAAAATGTTCTTTCAAACTTAGTTTTCTTTATAAAAAAAGTATTGTATTGTGGGGAAAAAATATGAATATGGAAACAGAAACACGCCATGTATTAGCAGTACGAGAAACATGTTAAAGCCATATTTTTACTTAAAGTCATGATCTTCACAAATTCAGAGTTGTTTGATTGCTTTATATTTCCATTTATTTGTAATAGATTAGAAAAGCATAACAAGGGTAATTCATGGCTGCATCCCAAATATTGTTATTTTTTTTATTTTATAATGTCTTTTTTTTAACCCAACTTGGTGTATTTAACTTTTTCTACAGATATTCAAATGGGATTTTCAAATATTTTTCGGTTTCATTTTTGCATATTTTATAATTTATTTGTACAAATTAATTAGTATGCATTGCCATTTGAAAGTAGTACTTTCTGTTAAGACTTTTTTTCTCAGTGAATGAATGTTGAAAGATGAAGATGTTATTATAGAACGTTTTGTGAAACTGCAAGAAAGTTGAAGTGAAAGATGCTTTGTTTTTTGAATGCAGGATCCATTTGAGAGACATAACACTTTTTTTATTTACTTCTGTTAAAGTTTGGGGACAGTAAGAATAAGTAAGAGTAAGAGTAAAAACAGTGACAGTAAAGACATTGTTACAAAAATACTATATTTCTATTTCTTTTTAAACTCTTTTTGTTCAAAGCTTCTTTAAACTGTAATAATATTTGACAATAAACCTATTTTACTGTAGTTTAGAACAAATACAAACAAAGCCTTGGTGAGCATAAAAGACTTCTTTGAAAGACCTGAAAATCTTACAAGCCACAAGCTTTTGAACAGTAGAGAATATCAAAGTCAGTATCTTCTTTTCATTCAGTTTGATTGAGGAAGTTTAAAGCCTCACTTTCCCTTCTCACTTTCAAAAGTAGCTTTTTGATTATACAGCAAGTGCAAATAAATATCGCTTGGTAACTATTACTTTTTTTTTTTTTTTTTGGAAATTTTCACTGCTAGTGCAAGACATGCCGATTAAAAAAAATAAAATGGCATGCTTTTATGAGGTTAACAGCTGAAAAGTAATCTGTAATTAATTTTTTTCTCAAGAAAAGGTGAAAGTGGCATAAACCTACCCGTTAACAGAAAAACTTCCCACCGTGGCCTGTTTCCGAATTAAAGACCTAACAATTTATACTATCGACATCTTTGACAGGGCGATCTTCCAGATGTCTTGCACCGCATGTGGAGTTCTCTGCTGCTCATCAGATAACTTTCCAAGGAATTCATATTGATTTCCTCACAGATCTGCCTTAGGGGTATAACGGACTACATGCACTTGAGTACAAACGTTATTTTGGTGCATGTGAAAAGGGTCATTACCATACTTTTCCCAAGTCAAACAGCTCCTTGAAATTGTAAATAATTAATGTGGTCATGGAAAGGCCTTTACGGTTTGCTAGGCTCCACTTCTGTGAATGTTTGACGGTGTTTGGTCATCTCTGTCCTTCACTGCCGCTGTCTGGCACAGCGTCGCCTTCTGTTCAGATGAAATCAGTGTACAGCTAAAACAAAAAAGAACAACTGTGGGACTCTTTTCTGTGATGAAGTATTTCATTCAGATGAAATAAAGACATTATAGTTTCATATCAAGGTACATCTATTATTTTTGTCCATCAAAGGGAAAAACTGAATAAATATAACTTGAACGTTCATTTGTCTCGCCTTCGTTATTTTTCTTCTGTTTTGAAAAATGGTAGGTAGGTAGATATATTTTAAATATCCAATTAAATTAAATGAATGAATACAAAAACATACAATTCTCTAATAAAAACGTAAAGCTTTTTAGGTCGGTATATATGTGGTATGTGCTGGTCATATTGGATTCTTAAAAATACATACAAATGATTTAATTACACGTCTATGATGAAAATATATATTTTTAATTCTTTACTTTAATCTGAATGAATATAACTTTAACCTGAATTCCTGAATTGTTTGTCAGATCTTACTTATCTATCTCTTCACAATACCCCATAGATTCTCTGTGAGGTTTGTTGTGGAGCAAGCAATGGTCTTCTCAAAGTCATGAAATAAAACTCCAGATGTCAAAATAAGACTTTATTGAACGCCGTAATAAAGCCGAGATGATGGCCGCCGCATCTGAATCCTCTGTCTGTCCACACACTCCTTTTATACTCCTTTCTCTTACCAAACTTGGTAGTTCCGTTTTTTTTTATCCGTTTTGCCACAGTTTATTTACTAGTCCACCTTTTTTAATGGTGGGATTCGGCCAAATCAACCATTTTCTAAGAAATTGCCTCTCCCTATTGGTTGGCTATGGTCACATGAGACATTCATCAAATCTGTTCACTGCTCATGTCAGCTTCTGTTACTTTAGTGCACAGGTGCAATTCAGGGGTTATTTTAGTTCACAGATACAATTCAATGGAAGACTACTAGTACTGCCCAATGGGAGGGCCTTTATACATCCAACCTTTATACATCCAACTCAGTATATTGATCAGTATATTGATTTCTTATACTTAAGACAATACCATATTGAATAAATAACATAGAATAACACAATTGTATTGAGTAATACCAAAATATAATACAGTAGAATAACACAATAGGTTCAGGTTAGGTGAGTTGGCTGGCCAGTCAAGCACAGTAATATCATGGTCTTCGAACCACTTGGAAGTGGTTTTACCATTGTGGACAGGTGCTAAAGTCCTGCTGCAAAATGAAATCAGCATCTCCATAAAGCTTGTCAGCAGATGGAAACATAAAGTGCTCCAAAATCTCCTGGTAGATGGCTGCATGGACTTTGGACTCGATAAAACACAGTGTACCATCCCCAGCAGACGTCACAGCACCCCGAATCATCACTGACTTCAGAAACTTCACACTGGACTTCAAGTAGCTTGGATTCTGTGCTTCTCCAGTCTTCCGCCAGACTCAAGACATTTATTTCCAAATGAAATGCTAAATTTATTTTCATCTGAAAAGAGGACTTTGGATCTCTGAGCAACAGTCCATTTCTTTTTTTCCTTGCTGACAGCTGTAGCTCTTTCCCTGAAGATGTCTGAGTGTGGTGACTCTTGATGCGTTAACTCCGGCTTCAGTCCACTCCTTGTGAAGCTCTCCAAAGTTCTTGAATCGGCTTTTCCTGAGAATCTTCCCAAGGCTGTGGCCATCACTGTTGCTTATGAACTTTTTCCTACCACAATTTTTCCTTCCAGTCAACTTTCTATGAAAATTCTTTGATACAGCACTCTGTGAAAGGCCAGCCCTTTTAGTAATGACCTTCTGTGGTTACCCTCCTTGTGAAGGCTGTTGATAATCGTCTTCTGGACAACTGTCAAGTCGGTAGTCTTCCCCATTATTTTGGTTGCATGTTCTAAGCTAGCACAGGAGGTACCCAGTATTATTATTCAAACTAATTGAGCTCAAAATGGAATATTATTATTTTTTTGAGATACTGAATTTTAAATTGTCCTCAGCTTTAAGTCATAACCATCAGAATTATATATATATATATATATATATATATATATAAACAGCTGAAATATTTCAGTTTGATACAATGAATCTAGAATAAAAGAAAGTTTGCTTTTTTTAATTAAATTACAAAAAATAGACCTTTTCCATGATATTCTATTTTTAGATGCACCTGTAGATAGATAGATAGATAGATAGATAGATAGATAGATAGATAGATAGATAGATAGATAGATAGATAGTTGGCCTCACAAATATATAAAGTAGTTTAAATAAAACAATAATAAAAACAAAACAAATCTATTTTAGGACTTAGGTTAAAGGTAATTCCACTCCCTAAAGCATTGTCCAATGGTATTAAGTGTTCCCATTCTCTCTCTCTCTCTCTCTCTCTTACACTCACTCACTCACACTCACACACACACACACACACACACACACACACACACACACACACACACACAGACAGACACACTGATGTGTATTTGATCTGTGCAGTGATCGAGAACGCGCACCGCCAGACCTCCGCTGCGGCTGCGTGCGCGCCCACGCGCTCCCTCAGGTGAATGGAGAGAGGAAGAGTCCTGGGTGCGTCTGCAGCCGAGCTCAAGTGACAAAAATGGGGCTTCGCGGATTGAGCAGCACAGGGGTGTTCCTGACAATCTGCCTTCTGTGGGTGACTGGGTGCTTCACCCAAAAAGTGAGTACAAGTGTATGGCAGGCAGTAGCCCACTTTCTGTTGTGTTTGTCTGCGGTTTGTCCAAATGTTTACAGCAGGGATTATAGTATGCAGTTTACTGAAGAAAATGTGGAGCATGCAGTAGTTGAAGCAACTTTCAAATGTTGCGTCTCTGGTTCTGAAGGGATTTTAATTCGGAGGTTTGGCGAAAGTGTTGTGCTGAAAGGTGGAGCAGCTTGTTGTGTGGTCTGGGTCAGTTCAACGCGGTCAGCGCTTCTGTAGAAATAAAAACTATTTATCTGTAAATAATTAGCCTATCAAAGTGAGAATTCAAATTAATATAAAGAATAGAAAAAAATTCTAAACTAAATGAATTGAATTAACAAACCAGTATTTTTATGTGTAGGTCAGGTATGAGCTGTTTTTTTCGTATCTTTTTTTTTAATTGCAGTGTTTTCAGTTCTTCAAAATATGATTTTTATTTTAAACATGTTTTATGACAACTCTATGGTGTACCTGTAGAGCTAAATTATTATAGGAAATCATATGCATAAGTATCTGTTGACATAAGTAGATTAGTTCATTCTTAGTACTACTAAGTGAATCGGATTTAGTTCAAAATATTATTAATGTTTGACTCAGTGTTATGTGTGATCCACATATGGGAAGCAATGTTTTTGTTATGTGACAAGAAATAAATCGGATGATAGACCCCTTTGAACCCTAGAAAACATAGAAATTGAATTTCTCTAAAATGTCTGCTATATTACTGAGAAAACTGGGATTTTAGAAACCTGTCTGCATAATACATAGTGTTATATATTGTTACATCATCTCATTGTCAAAATAGGCCTATTATGTATCAGACAAAAACAAAATAAAATCAAGATGATAAAGTCTATGAAACTTTTGTTTCTCAAACCTGCCTGTATGTACTGTACAGTCATAGATCAGAACTCAATGACAGGACCTTTGATATTCCCTTCACTTTACCATCTTTTCTTATTCTATCAGTTCTCATCACAGAGCCTGTGCATTGTTTATGTAGCTTCTCACATGTTAGGAAAGGGAAAGTTTGGGAAATATGTTGTTAAGGAAAACCTTAGTGTGTTTTGGAGGTGATTAGCAGATTCCTGTGGAAAACCAGCTCCACTCGTGCAATTAAACACTTCTGTGGTCATTTCCACATGCTGCCTTTCACCAATACTCATTCCCTTCCCAGGCATGGATATGATTTATTGATTCTTGTAAAGCAGAGCGATGTTCCATATAAGGATAAATAGAGATAGACATATTATGTCAGAACTTTGATCTTAAATATTAATAGTGCATTGAGTAATTTCCATCATAAAAAAATACAAATAGAACAAGCAAACCTTTATGCAGTTGTTTCTTCTGTGGCACACAAAATATTTTTATATATATTTTATTTATAGATTATTTTATATATTTTTTTCCTCAGTGTTTTTTTTTCTTTATTTTTTTTATACTGAATGCCAACAACAATTCAGCATTCTCCAAAATATATTTTATGTTCCACAGAAGAAAATTAAAGTCATAGGTTTCAACATTAGATTGAGTAAATGATGACAGATTTATAATTTGTCTCTGAATCATGAAGTATATTCTCTCACTAGCTTCATACTGGTCTTATTTATTTATCTTTGTGGGAAAGGTCAGCATCATTTTGACTGTGTCACATAAGGTCAAGGGCTATTTCTGAGGTGACAACCTGTCAGATTCAGTCATAATCCTCTTCTTCCATAATTCTGAGAATCCTGAGCCGCTAACAAAGGCTTTGTTGCATTGTTGATGTGCATCGCTTCAGTTACTGAGTGTGTGCTCCTCAGCGCCTCTGCAGTTATCCGGCCCCTCTAAATGCTCCCATTGTCCTCTTGAATTAAGTTGATTTTCAGAACTGTGCAGATTTCCAGAAGTTTGGAATTTGCTGAA
Source organism: Carassius carassius (assembly GCF_963082965.1). Classification (NCBI taxonomy): domain Eukaryota; kingdom Metazoa; phylum Chordata; class Actinopteri; order Cypriniformes; family Cyprinidae; genus Carassius; species Carassius carassius. Next base: position 39,642,032 of record NC_081759.1, read on the forward strand.
TGGCCCTCACAATCGGATAAAGAAGAAAAGCTTCCTTATATGATATTACGTTAAAGAGGTTTAGATACTTGTCATGGGTTTGTTCTCAGCAATGTTTGTTTCTCTAGTAGTAATCAATATTTTAGACAACGAATTGTTCTCATTCTTGAGTTAATGTGGTTAGCACTGCATAGGTCTGAAAATTCCTGCGTGCATGCATCTATTTGTGTTCACATATCTATGCAAAGGCAGTTGGAGTTCTGTGAGTGATTTCTCTCAATTATTCAACCTCACCCCACCAATAATGTTATATCACACCCACACAATTCTGATATTTTTCACCCAGCCGAATGAGAACGGAGAAAGCAGCTCGTGACAATTTTAATGAGAACAAACCACTAATGTGCACTTCCTGGCCAGCAGAACACATTCTGTGTGAATTTGGATATTTCAGAGTAACTGTTTTGAATGATTTGTGGAGAGTTACCACAAGAAATACAGTAGAAGTACTCCAGCGACAGTTGTGAACAATTATTATAAATATTTTCAGGGTTACGCTATTTACAGTATATACTGTATAAATCGCAAATACCAAAACCATTTAAGTAAACTGCAATCAACAAGTGATTAAATCAGGGTTTACGCTTTATAAGTCTGTACCTTCCAGAAATAAAGAACCTGGAATAAATAAGAAAAATACAAAATAAATGATAAATTAAATCCAGTATTATTTTTAAACATTTAAAACCAGTTAAAAAAATAATGCTTTTTGGTTTTAAAATGTATTTATAGTTTTTATTGATTATTATTGTTTCATTTACATTATTAATTAATTTCTATGTGTTTGAAAATGTGTTTCTGTGTGTTGCACTGATCTGTCGCTTCAGCTACCGCTGCTCTTTTCATCAAGATATTATTGTGAAATATTGTCATAATCCAGGTCTGCTGGCCTCAGTGTCCAGTGGCAAGCTATGACTGATGTAACCGGTTGTAACACATCATCATGGGCTCTCTGGGCTCCATAGTGCCTGGAACAGTATCACTTTTCACAACCAATAAATAGCTGTGCTCCTCTTCCAGCCCCCTTACAGAGGCCCATAGTATGCTTATGGGGGACTCACAGGATGTTTGTGCATTTGAGTGTGTGTGTGGCAAAAGGGCTTACGCTCTCTGCTAGCACAAGTTCAGTAGTCATATTGTCAGCTCATGCTATCCCTGAAAGCTCTGTTGTGAAAACACTGTGCAGCAAAAGAGAACCGCTGCTTTAACAGCTTGTTTGACTTTTTCACATTTCACAATGAGTCACATTTTTCTGTTCAAAGCCTTTAAGTGCCGATAGTGTTGGTGAGACAAGCCGAGAATTAATAATAAATGACAATAAGAACAGAGGTTGTGAACAGATGTGTGTAACCTATCAAATACGAGAGGAAGTTTCAGTGTGGTGTTTTCCACATTGCAGTCCTTACTGTGCAATCTGCTGTTCCCTGCGACAGCTGTGAGTTTATCTGGCACTGTTTTACTCGCACTCATTCAGTGAGTCAGCTACAGTTTGTTGATGCTGAAAATGCAGGAGGCTTGTTTTTCAGTTCATGAGTTGTTGTTGCACCAACAGAGGGAATAGATGCTGAAATTCAAATGGAATGAAACTAAACAGAAAAATGTTTGCACAAAAATGCATGCATAAATTGTGCTTATATTGCTTTGCACTATTATGCATTTACTGTAACATTAGATTGATATCTTTGTCAGCGTGTATAATACACAGGAAATCCCCATGGATATCATGTATTGTCATTTTCCGGATGTGTGTGTGTTGGCTACATGTGAAGAACTGCTCATAACACATTTTATACCTGCCAGCCTCTTTATAGTGTTTCTCTAATCTGCCCACAGGGTTTATGGCGTCCTCATTTCTTCTGGACTTGTCCCTTGCCATATTCTTTTTCCATTGTTACCTTTATGTTTCATATTGACTTAACCAAGTCATGCTGTGGTATTTGTGGCAAGTAAAAGGATGACATTACACTTTTTCTTGAGTTTGAGTTAGTAGAGAATTGCGATCTACTGTAGCAATGCCAACATTATAAGTTTGATTCCCAGCAAAGTTACCATGCTTGAACTGCTAAATCTTTAGGCTTTCAAAGCAGTGTGCATTGCCCTCGGAGTTTTGACAGATTGAACCATGATCATTATTAACATTTTGAATGCACACACAGCACATTTTAAAACTTTTCGAGCATGGTCATGACCCTGAGAAATTCTCACAAAAAAACAAAAAGTATTTTCCAACACTCAATTTTGGTTTGCATGTCAAATTGACATATTGTACAGAGGTTAAGTGATAGTGTCTTTTATTTTATTAAATAAGACCAAAAGCAGTGTATTAAGAAAGGAAATTGGTCCGTTGTGATGTTTGATGTCGACTTTAAAAGACATGGATTTTTTAAATGATACTCACTGACTAGTGAATGACTTTGAACGATCTGTAATTTAAGTATTCAAGTGTATATTGCTTGAGTGATTGGCAGAGGAGGAAGGGGGTTGTCAGCTCTCTTTTGATGTAGCACAACTGGGGCGCGATAACCAGCGGGACCTTATGTAAAAGTCTCCTACTTATTACCCTAGTTTCATTAAAATGCTATATAACCAAACAGCGAAGCCTTCCAGTGTCCCCTGTGGGAGAAAAGACAACTTTACTAATTACGCCATGCCAGTGCGGGACGATGATGTAACAGAGCTGGGATGTTTGGCATTATAAGAATGTCCCATTTCCTATTCCACACTGTGGTACATTGGACGCCATTCATGTGAAGTCTACCATGCATGGTACACTGCCCTATCCAGCAGATAGTCCAGTATTATGGCAGAGCCACGGTAATGACCCAATTCTATTTGTTCGGAGAGAGAGAGGGCGGTACTTACAGAAATCTCGCAAATCACTGCCAAAGTTTTCTTTTTTGTTGTCTTTTGGAAGTATACTTGATCCTGTTGGACTTGTTGCACCAAATGGTTTTCTGAGGGCAGATGGGTGATTTGGTTAAATCACGGACCTCTTTAGCATGGACGGTCATGGAAACATGGACCTTGACCAACTTGTCTTGAACCTTTTTTCACCTCTTGTTCCATTTTAGTTTGCTCTCTGTCTCTCAGATTCATGGGCATTATCGGCTTACTTTACAACTCAGCAGTGAGTGGCATTTGGCCGGATCAAATGTCAGGCATGCAATTATTAGTGTAGTAGCACATGAACCTGAGATAAACTTTGGACAGCATGAGGCTTTGACCAACAGATCTGAGTTTGATAAATGGCCTGAATGAAGAGAAACGTAGGGTGAGAATCAGAGTATGCAGAAGAAATAAAGCAGTGTGAAGATGAAACTTACTTGGACTTTATAAAGCTGACATTATTTACAGTGGCCTTGTCCATTTCAACTTCACTTTTACACTAATCTCGCTTTGTCCTCCAAAAAAGGTTTTTTTTTAAAGTGGGTTGGGGCACAAACACAAAGCTGAATAATATGTGGGATCTTTCATTCATTTTTCTGAATAAAGAAAGACAAACATACATAATGATGAAAGGCAAAATGTTATAATAACTATATATGTCATAAATAAACATTATTCTTTAATCACAATGAGTATTACTCACATTTGGTTTTCGAGCAATGGTATAATAGGTGAATTCACCAATTTGGACATGGAGCTGTATTGAAATTGAACCATATAGGGCCTTAAAATTAACACTCCAGATAAAAAGTTTAAGAACCAGAATTATAAAATCATATTGTGAAAACTTGAATTTTTTATGAGTTTGGAAAAATTATATTTATAGCATTCAGACAGGTATGATCTCTCCAGAAGATATATTTCTAGTTTCAACATTCCTGTTTAAAAGAAAAAAAATTTGAGCCACTGAATTTTTTCAGTTTTTGACCACTGAAAATATGTACAATTTAAGTTTACTTATAGTACACATACTTCTTGAGTTACAGCCGTGAAAACTTTTCCATTACTGTTTTTCTGTTTTGTTATGGTTGGTAATGAGTCTCTTGTTTGTTCTGAACAGTTAAACTGAGCTCTGTTCTTCAGAAAAATCCTTCAGATTCTTCGGTTTTCCAGCATTTTTGTGTATTTGAACCCTTTCCAGCAGTGACTGTAGGATTTTGAGATACATCTTTTCACCCTGAGGACAACTGATGGACTGAAACACAACTATTATAAAAGGTTCAAACGTTCACTGATGCTCCAAAAGGAAAAACGATGCATTAAGAACCAGGGCGTGAAAACTTTTGAACAGGATGAAGATGTCCAAATTTTTCTTATTTTGTTGAAATATCTTTTTTTTTTTTCGTTTAGTACTTCCCTTCGGAAGCAATAGAAGATACGTAAATGTTTCCCGCAACACAAATTAAGTACAATTTACTTTTATCTTCAAATTCCAAAAGTTTTCAATCCCGGGTTCTTAATGCATTGTGTTTTCTTCTGGATCATCAGTGAACATTTTGTGTTTGAGTCTTTCAATTGTCTTCAGTGTGAAAAGATGGGTCTCAAAATCATACAGTCACTGCTGGAAATGGTTCAAATACACAGAAATGCTGGAAAACAGGAGAATCTGCAGGAACTGGAGGATTTTTCTGAAGAACAGTGCTCAGTTTCAACTGTTCAGAACAAACAAAGGACTCATGCACAACCATCACAAAACAGAAAGACAGTCGTGGATCATCCAGGTAACAGCACACAGTATTAAGAACCAAGGGGTAATTTTAATAATTTCAGATATATTTTTGTCTTGTGAACTATATGTAAACATCTTTTATGTAAAATATCTTACTCAGGACAGTACTAAATAAAAAAAAAACAATAACATAAATTTAGTATGATCTCTCTTATTTTGTGAAAATTTTTCATATTTTCACAGATTCTACTAGGGGTTCCCAAACTTTCGCACGCCTTTTTACATATACTGCAAGATTTTTTTACATTTACATTTACATTTAATCATTTAGCAGACGCTTTTATCCAAAGCGACTTACAAATGAGAACAATTGTCAGCAGTCAGGTCAACAAGAGAACAACAACAGTATACAAGTGCCATGACAAGTCTCAGTTAGTCTAGTATAGAACGCATAAGTATTTTTTTTTTTTTTTTTTTTTTTTTTTATAAAATTAAAAAGACAAGAAAAGGAAAAGTGCTAGTGTTAGTTGGTTAAGTGCAGGCGAAAAAGATGAGTCTTTAGCTGTTTCTTGAAAATGAGTAAAGACTCAGCTGTACGAATTGAGATTGGGAGGTCATTCCACCAGCTGGGCACAGTCCAGGAAAAGGTCCGTGAGAGTGATTTTGAACTTCTTTGGGATGGTACCACAAGGCGTCGATCACTTGCAGAGCGCAAACTTCTGGAGGGCACATAAGATTTAACCAGTGAGTTTAGGTAAGTTGGTGCCGTGCCAGTGGTCGTCTTGTAGGCTAGCATCAGTACCTTGAATTTGATGCGAGTAGCTACTGGTAGCCAGTGTAACCTGATGAGGAGAGGAGTAACGTGAGCTTTTTTTGGCTCATTGAAGACAACCCTCGCTGCTGCATTCTGGATCAATTTCAGAGGCTTGATAGTACATGCAGGAAGGCCTGCCAGGAGAGCATTACAATAGTCCAGTCTGGAGAGAACAAGAGCTTGGACAAGAAGTTGGGTTGCTTGCTCTGACAGGAAGGGTCTAATCTTCCTAATGTTGTATAAGGCAAACCTGCAGGACCGGGTAGTTGTAGCAATGTGATCTGTGAAGCTTAACTGATGATCCATCACAACTCCTAGGTTTCTAGCTGTCCTCAAAGGAGTAATGGTTGATGAGCCCAGCTGTATAGAGAAGTGATGAAGCAGTGGGTTAGCTGGAATCACCAGGAGTTCTGTCTTGGTAAGGTTAAGCTGAAGGTGATGGTCATTCATCCAGCTAGAGATGTCACTCAGACAGGCTGAAATGCGAGCAGCTACCGTCGGGTCATCTGGTTGGAATGAGAGGTAGAGTTGGGTGTCATCAGAGTAGCAGTGATAAGAAAAGCCATGCTTCTGAATGACAGATCCTAATGATGTCATGTAGATGGAGAAGAGAAGTGGTCCAAGTACTGAGCCTTGAGGAACCCCAGTAGCAAGGTGGTGTGACTTTGAAACATCACCCCTCCAAGACACACTGAAGGATCTGTCAGAGAGGTAGGACTTAACCCACAGGAGTGCTGTTCCAGAGATGCCCATCTTTCTGAGGGTGGATAGGAGAATCTGGTGATTAACAGTGTCAAAAGCAGCAGAAAGGTCCAGTAAGATGAGTACCGAGGATTTTGAAGCTGCTCTTGCTAGTCGCAGGGCTTCAGTAACTGAGAGCAGAGCAGTCTCAGTTGAGTGGCCACTTTTGAAGCCAGATTATTTCATTTTTAATTAAATGTGAAAATATGCGGTGACTCGATTTTATCCATCAGTAATGGATTAGATTGTGAAACTTGGATGTTACTGTACATATCTGAATCATTCCAGATATGAAAGTGTTTGCAATCAATTGGCGTGAGGGTGAAAATAATAAGATCTGATGTTTATTTGACCCTCTATTTTCCGAGTTCCAAAATGAGGATTCTGCAAGCCAAATTTACCCTCAATAAGTGATGCTTTCTCAATTATCTTTAAAATCCTTCTAATATCCTTATTTTTTTTTTTTTTTTTTTTTTACAATCATTACTGCCTTTATTATATTAACCAACATTAAAATGCTGTGTCAAAGCAAGATTTTAAAATCTACAGCTGTGCCTAGTTACTGTAAGTCATATTTGGCTATTGGCTAACATCATTTATTTTCCTTCCCTGGCAATGTCAGCTGAAAAGGAAAGTCCTTTCAGAGGCAGTTGCGTGTTTTAAAATTTTCATGAAAGATTATCAAGCATTTCTTGTCGACTAATAAATCATGACAATAAGTCTTGGAATCTATCTTTAGAAAGTAAACTGACTCCTTTTCATCTTTAATTTCACTTTTTTGTCACACATAATGCCGTCACTTGAGGCTAGGCTTGTTACCTGTCTGGCATTGTTGAGGTCTTGCAGTTCTTTTATTCCCTCCCACAGTCCAGAACCAGTGCCAGCAGGAAACCCAATAAACAAACAGGCCCCTGCCAAGCTCTTGTTTGGAGTGGTATAGCCCAGATTTCCATCTGCCTCCAATTATACCGAGGTCCCCTCATCCTGGACACCTGTGAGATATTACGAACAGCATGTCTGAAGGAATACCTCCCTGAGGTTAGCAAAGCAGCCAACATATCCAGCTTTGATACCCGTTGAAGGAGGAAAGGTTGAATAGTTCAGTTTGGGAGAGGCAGACCGAAGCTAATTTTCTGAACAGAACATTTCGTCTGTTATTATTGCTCTGAAACGATCAAATTAGGGCAATGCTTTATGTACAGTTGGTTTCAAGAATCTAGCAACCTACCGTTAGTGCAGCTATGACTGCCAAAATTGTTTACCTATGTTTAATGTTGCGTCGAATGAAACAGAGCAGCGCCAAAGACTTTCCCATTGGTTTGTTGAACTCATGCCATCTTCTTGAACTTTCGATGCTAGAACAACCACAGCCTATTAAGATGATTTAGGACTGTAGCACTAACCCCTGGAGCGCGGGTTCTGGGAAGAATTATCTTCAATAGTTTCCACTGCTATTACATGAATTGTAATTTAGTTTGAGCATGCTTATCTTAATCTAAATTCAAGTCATGCAGAAATGTTCATCATTGGTAATCACTGTCTTTCCTTTGCTACCATGTTATCTTTAAATGTGCTGCAATAAAGTTAAACCACCTTTCACCCAGGCGTCATGCAACTCTTTGACCTCCAAATGAAAGTGATTTTAATATTATATGCATATTTAAATTTTTTATAATAGGATGATTGTTATATTAGTTTTTTATTGCTTTGTACAGCTTTTTTTACCTACACATTTTAGGTAAAAAATGTTAGCCTGAATGCAGTTGTATGTCCCTTTGGATAAAAGCGTCTGCTAAATGCATACATTTTTACACTTTAATTGTGTGGAAGTATTGTGCTGAAGTCCAACTAAAGATGAACTGAAGTATATTTGATTAAGTTAAAGTGGAAATATTCCAAGTATACTTAGGCACTTTAAATATTTTGCTCCTAAAGACCAATATTATTCAAAGATCACACAATCCTCATCAATAGTGACATTAAAACACAATTTAGGATTTATATTAAGAAATGTGCATTGTGCACAAGTAGTACTCTTAATCAAGTTTAATTATTTACTTTTAGTCATTTAAGCAAACACTTTTATTCAAAGCGACTTACAAATGAGGAAAACAGAAGCAATCAAAACCAACAAAAGACCAATAATAGGTCATTTTTTAATGTCATGTCATGTCAATCATAATTTAGTTTCAGAATGTCACCGTGGAAATGCATCTGATGCTTTTTTTTGTCTTTGTTCTCTAGGTTTACTTTGATTGTGGAGCCAAGGTGGATGTTGTGGATGTGCAGGGCCTCGTTCTGTCCCCTGGCTTCCCATATAACTATTCATCTGGAACTCACTGTGTTTGGCAGTTCTTTGTACCTGTTGGTCACCAGCTGATCATGGAGATGTTTGATTTTGATGTCTTTGAGAGTCACAACAGTGCCGTTGTGGACGAGGTACCGACCGAAGGTGGCGCGCTGGTATCGAAAAGCCTCGGAAGTCCAAAAGAACCCCAGTCCACGCTCCGAGAGGACGTCAAGCAAGTGGTGATCCAAGAACAGTCCACCAAAATGGAAATGACCAAAGTTTCCAATTCTGCCAAAATGCTTTCCGATTCCCCCTCGGCTCCACAAGCATCTCTTCCAGTTGAAAACAGAAATTCGGTTTCATCTCAGGCATCAAGATCTTCCATTGACTTTATCTCGTCAAGCCCACCAATGGCCACAGAAGCAGGTGACACTGTGATTCCTGAGACCCAGCCACCTTTGTTTGATGCCTGTCCCCACGATGTTCTCTACATATCAGATCTCATCACCTTCTCCTCACGATTCTGCGGCTCTAGACGGCCTTCTAGCAGCCAGTTAGTGTTTGGATCTGATGATGACATGGTTGAGGTCATTATGGAGTTGATTACCACTACCCACTGGGGCCGTGGTTTCGCTCTTCTTTTCCATTATCAGAATCAAACTCAGGCAGCCACAAGCGAACGTCAAAGATCGCCATTGACCTCCGACAGCAGAACTGGTGTTGTACTGCTCGGTGCTGTAAGTGGGACAGTTGTTTTTGCTGTGGCCCTTGCTGGTATCCTCTGTGTGATTTTCAGGTAAGGACGTTTCTTCTATAGATGCAGGGATTTATTTAAAGTTTATTTTAAATTGCAGAAAATCCCATGCAGTTGCCATGCAAACTTTCCTGACTTAAGAGTTGCTAGGTGAACCAGTGGTGGACATGTGTATATCTAATGTCTGCATTTTATTGACCCACTTAATGCATACCTACTGAAACAATAATATCTTAAAGTCTAACTGACCCCAAACTTTTCAACAGTAGTGTACAGAACACTTATATTCTGTACACCACTGTTGAAAAGTTTGGGGTCAGAAAGACTTTAAGATATTATTACTGGAGGTATTTTTCACCATTGTTGGCAGATTAAATCAAGTCTTTCTTCTCCTATTTCGGAAACACTTTGATGTTAAAACACTATTCATACCTGTGCACGTTCATGGTGCTGCACCTGGCATTAAACTAAATGCACAAAAGTGAGGTGCAGTCACACAATACAAAGAAAAGAAAGCAGGAGAATACCAAAAGAAGCCAAGAGAAAGGGTAGAATAGAGAAAATGAGAGACCATTGTCCACAAAGATGTTTCTTAAAACACAAGCATGACGTTTCAAAGAATCCATCATGTAAGATTCATTCTTAGTTGGCCCTAGGGGGAATAAACAGCGTCACTTTTGACACTCACAGAACTGATTTATGAAGTTATTGAGCGGAAGTTATTTTTCCCCCCAATGCCTTTCATTGTTTCTGTATACACAGGGAACCTAGAGAAGTAAATAGTTATTTAATGGAACACCTTATTACCAATAACAGTGATTAAAAGCCAACAAAATGATGTTACTTGTGTTCTGTTGTTTTCCCAGGCCGAAACTGTGCGCAAAGAAAGCTAATGCTTCCTCTTCCGTCAGCTCAGAGGTAAACAGCCATCATATGATCTTCTTACAGATGGACGCCACCTTTATGAAAGATGAGGAGGAGTTTGTACTTCATCCAGGGTCCAAAATGTTTCCCCACACTTGGCAATGTCGAGTGAATTGATTAAATGCACCATCCATAAATGATGCATATTGGGCATGAAACTGAAATAATTACAATTTATTTTGTATACAGAATATTGCATATGAATTATTTTAAGATTTATAACTTAAATTCTAAAAATTATTCCTTGCATATTTAAATGCATGTGTGTGTGTAGAAAAGCAGACTTGAGCTCTCACAGAAAATATAAATGCACAGTGATTTTGTGCTGTCATCTGGTGCTTTGGTGAGTGATTGTTTTAGTTGCTCGTTTAGAAATAAAGTGAAGTATTATGTTGTAGGTTCCAGAAGGAGTGCTAAATTCAGCAGCAGATGTGAGTGAACTGCAGATGGTTTCTCCCAATCACTTGGAGCAGCAGCTGAGAACAGTGAACGACAACAACAACCTTCCCCTCGACCGCAGTCTGTCCCATACAGGTGCTTAGTGTTTTTTGGTGAAGCTGTGGAGTTCATTTGTCCCCTTTCTGTACCTATACATTGAGATGAATTAGTGTTTTCTAGTAACAGACCAAGGCTAAATTACTGTAATTCAAGACTACCAACAGTATAACAACAAGACTACCAGAGCTACATTATGGTGAAGTTTGCAGAAAAATTAATTTCCTCCTGTGTTCAAATGCACATGGAAATAATTATATAATTATATATTTTGTTAAAATAAGTTTTTTGATCTTAAATGAAAATGTTTTCAGTATAAACAATGTAAATAAATAACAGTCCATTTAAAAACAGACGTGTGGCAAGATAATGCCATTTGTTTTAGATGTCTCTACTGAAACAACAGAAGGTGCATTTTGAACCTTAAATGTTTTTTAATGCAAATTTATATTTGAAATAATAATAATAATAATGTGAAAATTATGTGAGGTTTCCCAGTAAATGGGGACACAAATGGTATAGTTTTTTGTAGAAACTATGCATATAAAATCATAGTGTGTAATGAATATATATATGTTTTTAATTTTCTTCTTAAAAACAAATATATGAAGTCACAATATCATAATGAGAAGTCAAGACCTTAATGAAGTAAAGGGACACTTAAGAGGGAAATTAGTTTTAATTAGTTTTTAATTAAAAGCTTAACCTGAAGTATTTAAAGCCATTTTTACAAATATGACATTCCATACGTTCACTGTTTTGTGCTCTGAAGGGTCTTCAGTAAAGGGAGAATGTGACATGTCAGAGAAGGCTGCTCTAGAACAGTTCTCCAGTGGTCTGACTGAATTAGAATTGGGCACAGATGAGGTTTTCGTCATCGCCTCTGCACCCATCTCAGCCCATCTGCCCTTCTCTCCACATACTGTGAGTATCTGATTCTTCTGTGCAGAGCTACATTCAGAAATGGATGAGAAACGTTGCTATATTTTGTACATACACTACCATTCAAAGGTTTAGGGTGAAAAACAATAATATTGTGACATAGTTTTTAAAAAAATTTTAATATATATTTTAAAATGCAATTCATTCCTGTGGCAAAGCTGAATTTTCCAAAGTTATTACTCCAGTCTTCAGTGTCACATGTTCCTTCTGGAATCTAATATACTGACTTGGTTCTTAAAAATATAAATAAAATAAAAAAATTTGTAACGAGAGAAACCTTTGAATGTATTTGTGTAATATTTGTTCACATTAAGCCACAAAATATTAAAACCAGTAGCTTTTATTTGAGAAAAATAAATAAACAAGCACGCTTTCCAGCAGAACGTTTCATGAAATTTAAGTTTAGAAAACATTAGATATTTAAACTTGGATTTAAGCCTTTTTTAACATTATTTTTATATTTTTTATTACATTAGAATGTCCACACTTATTATCCTTATGCATGTCTTATATTATTTATTTTTCATTCTCATCTTCATTTCTCTATTTAAATTTTCTTTTTAAATGTACTACAGTAACGACTAATTATTTTGTCCAGATGTGAAAAAAAAGCACAAAAAATGGAAGGTGAGGGAAACTGATTTCATACAGCCACAATGAAATCACAAAGTAAAGTATAATTAAGTGCTTTCAAGGGAAATTTGTTTTGAAAAAATGTCCAGCACATGTTTTTTTTTCAGTTGCCACCTGGTTTGTTGGTTTGTTGTCCAAATATTTTGAGGGTCACTCTGCTATCTTTTAAGTTTATATTATTATTATAAATATGGCGCTTCTATTGCTCTCCTAGTACTATAAGAGATACTCTGTTTACTTTTGCTTTGTAGTTTCAAGTGTCTAGTTGTATTCAGCTTGAATAGCTGGAGCAGTGTAGTGCTCTGATGGAGGCCAAGCTTCATGGTGTGTGCTGATGTTCAGAGAAGCAGCTCTTCACTAGAGACTCTGGCAGCCGGAGGGGAGCTGGCCCGCTAATAGCTCTGACTAATGAATGCTATCCGCCTGTAGCCAATTTCCCAGCACAGCTCTGTGTGCTTCTGTGCAATTGTGTGGTCCATGCTGCTTTGGCTCTGAAATGTGGCATGAAAGGTTTGCCAAGCTGTGCCATCCGAGGAGGTTTGAGAAGAATCAGAAACCTGCATCTCTGGTGTCCGGCTGAGTTTCGACTCGCTGTTTGTCGCTGTAGTTTCTTATCATTTTTATTTTTGCCTTTACCCCACAACTGGACAGTTTGGTATTGTTTTTGGTTAAAAATATGAATCCGTGCCAGAACAGCTCAAGTTTAAATCCAGCATAATACTTGATAAACTCTAAACGAGGTGGTTGAGGAGAGACCCTCCATATGATTGTAAAGCACTACAACAATACACAATAAAGCACTATATAATGCATCATTCATTCATTCATTCATTCAGACACAGGGAGCTGTTGGAGATCATGTGCGAGGACTGTTAAACACAGCTGGTCTCTCTGGATATAGCTTCCCTGACTTCCCTGAAAGCATGAAATCAAAGCCAAATTCTCACATTTATTAGTTTTACACTGATGCAAGTTTATTCATTATAAAATTGAATTTCTAGCACCTTTGAGCCATTTATGAAGTACAAATTATTTCGTTTCTGAATGGGTCCAGTGGGGGAACTTTGTAAGCCACTTTCTTTCCTAATTAATTGTATTATCAAGCTAATAACAGTGGTATTATAGATTATATTGTGCAATGTTAATGGATTCCTGTTTACTCAAATATTTGGAATTTCCTCTTTTTTGTTTTTGTTTTGAGATTTCCCTTTTTGGTGTATTTTATGTTTTAGTTTTTTTTTCTCTTGTTATAACCCAATTGTATGTTGCTTTGGATAAAAGCATCTGCTAAATTTAAATCTGAATAACAATTAAAAAAAAAAATACAGTAAAATCAGTTATATTGTGAAATATTATTACAATTTAAGTTCTATTTTATTGATTTTTTTGTAATTTATTTGTAATGGCAAAACTGAATTTTCAGCAGCCATTAATAGCATTTATTTGAAATGGAAATAATTGGTATTTTATTGTCATGTTTTATCAATTGAATGCATCCTTGCAAACAGCATTTATATACATTTACATTTATTCATTTAGAAGACACTTTTATCTAAAGTGACTTGTGGTTGAGGTTTTACAACAAACAATTCATCTTAAAGAGGCAAATAAAAACAGGATGTGTTTATAATATAAAGTTTGAAACACTGTTCAGATTAGAACAAGCTAGACAGGGAGGGATTAAAGAAAGTGAAAGCAAAGTTGTTGTTTTTTGTTAGTTTTTTAGGATGCACTTATGTTGACGAAAGTACAACGGCGTTTTAGTGCCATGGAATATTTTGACTTTATTCTCATAATATTTCAACTTTTTTCTCGTAGTAGGCCTATTACGACTTTATTGTCCAAACATTTAAATTTATTCTCGTAATATTTCGACTTTATTCTCGTAGTAGGCCTATTACGACTTTATTCTCGTAACATTTAAACTTATTCTCGTAATATTTCGACTTTATTCTCATAATATTTGAACTTTTTTCTCGTAGTAGGCCTATTACGACTTTATTCTCCAAACATTTAAACTTATTCTCGTAATATTTCGACTTTATTCTCATAATATTTGAACTTTATTCTCGTAGTAGGCCTATTACGACTTTATTCTCAAAACATTTGAACTTTATTCTCGTAATATTTCGACTTTCTCATAATATTTCGACTTTATTATCGTAGTAGGCCTATTACGACTTTATTCTCGAAACATTTGAACTTTATTCTCGTAATATTTAGACTTTATTCTCGTAGAAGGCCTATTACAACTTTATTCTCGAAACATTTGAACTTTATTCTCGTAATATTTCGACTTTATTCTCGTAGTAGGTCTATTACAACTTTATTCTTGAAACATTTTGACTTTATTCTCGAAACATTTGAACTTTATTCTCGTAATATTTCGACTTTCTCGTAATATTTCGACTTTATTATCGTAGTAGGCCTATTACGACTTTATTCTCGAAACATTTGAACTTTATTCTCGTAATATTTCGACTTTCTCGTAATATTTCGACTTTCTCGTAATATGTTGACTATTCTCGTAGTAGGCCTATTATGACTTTATTCTCGAAACATTTCAACTTTATTCTCATAATATATAGACTTTATTCTCGTAGTAGGCCTATTACGACTTTATTCTCGAAACATTTTGACTTTATTCTCGAAACATTTCGACTTTCTCGTAATATTTCGACTTTCTCGTAATATTTCGACTTTCTCGTAATATTTCGACTTTATTCTCGTAATATTTCGACTTTATTCTCGTAATATTTCGACTTTATTCTCGTAGTAGGCCTATTACGACTTTATTCTCGAAACATTTCAACTTTATTCTCGTAATATTTAGACTTTATTCTCGTAGTAGGCCTATTACGACTTTATTCTCGTAACATTTTGACTTTCTCGTAATATTTCGACTTTCTCGTAATATTTCGACTTTATTCTCATAATATTTGAACTTTTTTCTCGTAGTAGGCCTATTACGACTTTATTCTCGAAACATTTCAACTTTATTCTCGTAATATTTAGACTTTATTCTCGTAGTAGGCCTATTACGACTTTATTCTCGTAACATTTCAACTTTATTCTCGTAATATTTAGACTTTATTCTCATAATATATAGACTTTATTCTCGTAGTAGGCCTATTACGACTTTATTCTCCAAACATTTTGACTTTATTCTCGAAACATTTTGACTTTCTCGTAATATTTCGACTTTCTCGTAATATTAAGACTTTATTCTCGTAAAAATTTAGACTTTATTCTCATAGTAGGCCTATTACGACTTTATTCTCAAAACATTTCAACTTTATTCTCGTAATATTTAGACTTTATTCTCGTAGTAGGCCTATTACGACTTTATTTTCGAAACATTTCAACTTTATTCTCGTAATATTTAGACTTTATTCTCGTAGTAGGCCTATTACGACTTTATTCTCGAAACATTTTGACTTTATTCTCGAAACATTTTGACTTTCTCGTAATATTTCGACTTTATTCTCGTAGTAGGCCTATTATGACTTTATTCTCGAAACATTTCAACTTTATTCTCGTAATATTTAGACTTTATTCTCGTAGTAGGCCTATTACGACTTTATTCTCGAAACATTTTGACTTATTTTCTCATAATTTTAGAATTTTTTTTTTCAACGTGGCACTAAAATGCCGTCGTACAAAAGAGATTTTCAGCTGAGAGTTTTTTTTTTCAGTGTTTGTCAGTTGTACAGGATCTACTTGTCCTAAATTAGCTCTGTCTTTTATAGCAACGAGAGCGTTTTCTGAGGCACAGTGACACAGGACCCAGTCATCCATTCGACTGGCCGACTCCAGACCAAACGTTAACGTCTGTGACAAAGAGCAGCCAGGTCGGATCGACAAACAGCACACGACCACGAGCATGGAGTGTCCGAACCTTCCAGGATCTCCTTCCTCCTCTTCCTCAACTCCATAAGAAATGGTGCAGTTGGAACTCTACCAGCCCATTCACCAAGCTGGTGGACAGTGTGAGTATTGATGCAGAAGGCATTTTATCACATTTAGCACACAAAAATATGATTAAAAGTTCATTAGTGAAATATTTAAAGACTGTTTGTTTTATGATTTTTTTATGCAACTGTAATAAAAATAAGAATTACAACCTATAATTCAGACACACAAATGTGCTCCTAATGATCTTGGTGGTCTTCTCCATCATAACATTCATCAGCATTTTTTTTCCCTTAGGACTCTTTAATTCATTTAAGTACACAAGCACAGGTTGTGGCAAAAAAGTGTTTTTCCATGTTTTTACAATTAATGACAAAATAAATGTTTGGAAATGTAAATTGATATTTCTTACTGACACACTACAGCAAAATATAGAAATAAATGATTTAAAACCATTTTTAGCTGCTGTAAATACTAGTGTTCTAACAATTCTGGCCACCACTGTATATGAGAAACCTATTAAACTGAACTGTAAACCATAAATTTTTGATCTTTTGATTCACTTTTGATTAATTAAATGCATCATTGTTGAATAAAAGTATTAATTTGTTTAAAATAAATAAATACATTCTGTATATACTGCACTCTCAGAAAAAAGTGTGTGTGTATATATATATATATATATATATTTTTTTTTTTTTTTGAATATATTTATTTATTAGTTTATTTAACAGGGACAATGCAGTATAACATTGCTACAATTTCAAGCAGCCTATCCTCCACGTATAGTTTGCTAGCCAAAGGCAAATTTGCAGACCCAGTCCCTGGTTAGGCCTTTTTAACAACAGTTAAACAATAATCACACAAAAAAATTAAGCAAAAGTAAAAAAATAAAAATAAAAAACATTTAAAAAAAAGTGGATTGTGCAAATGTAAACCTGACTTCAGACAGTCATACAATAAGATGAATGCGAAAAGACCATTGCATGCATGTATAAGTTAGCTGCTTTCAGAAAATCGACCCTTGAGGGAGACCCATCTCATTGTTTTCTTAAAGCTGATCTTGAATGATTTATTTTAACACTCTGATCTCGAGAGTCTAAATATGATCTAAACCAATTAATTGCCTGCTGAGAGAAGCTAAACAAATGTAATTTATGTATGATTCACCGTATCAAATGCCTTTTTGAGATCTAAAAACACTGCACCTACTTCATTTCAATTATCTAGCTCCTTTAACAAATTCTGAGAGAAAGCAGTTTGCTATTTGTCGAATACTTGGGCCTAAAAACTGTTTAGAGTGAACTAGATCTTGGTTTTCTAGAGTTGATAAGTTGTTCAACTACCAACATTTCCAAAATTGCAGGGAGGATAGAAATTGGTCTATAATTCTGAACCTCATCCACTGATCCTGCCTTAAAAATTAGGTTTATAGTAGAAGTTTTCCAATTTACTTTCTCTAATAGATTATTTTTTTTTTTTTTCAAATTTACCAAGGGCTTTTGCAAACAAGCACAATATTTTTTATGAATTTGATATCCTCTCCAAATATGTCCTTGAATTAATCAATTGATAAATCATTTTAAATAGCTTATTTTCATCAACCTCAGAGATATAAAAGGATGAGGGTGTGTAATTTATTGCATTTTGAGGTAATCATAAAGGTTCAAAACATATAGCAAGCTCTTCCACAGACTGGATAAAATATCTATTAAATTTATATATATATATATATATATATATATATATGGTCTTTAAACCTAAACTGGAAGTCTAATGAGAAACACACATTACAGAAAGTTTCACTTTGAAGAATGGTACCGTGTTTAATTTATCTGTGGTATGTGATTCACATCTTGTGAATATTTCAAAACTCACCAGACATGTTTTCGGATTCCTATTCCTGTTTTTTGAACTATGACACTGTGCACTCAGGGACTCCCAAGCACAGCTAAAGTCTCAGGAAGGGGAAAGGTCCTATCTGATGCTCCTCTTCACAGTCCTGCCGACAGCTGCCAGTCCGACTCCTTCACGAGTAACGCCTCTTACCCCCTGACTCAACCGGCCCAGCGCCAGCGACGCCTCAACTCCAGCTCCATCAACCTCAGACGCTCACGGTTCAATGCTCCCTGCTTTGGCCTGCTCTCCGGCACATCCGAGTCCTCCAAAGCACAAGCCAATGGAATTACGACCCCAAACATGCTCTCAGATACCAGCCAGCTGCAGGTCAAAGGTCAACTATCAAGCGTTGAGGATGACCACGTCACTGTACCAGTGTTTGCCATCTCAGAAGAGGAAGACCAAGAGCCTCTAGTCTCAGAAGAGCATCCCAAGAAGCTTTTGCAGATGAACGGACAGATGTTTGAAGGCACAAAGATGCCGCTGCTATCAAAAAGCCAAGCTCCCAGCACCCAACCGAGCTCTTTAGTGAGGAAAGGCCTTTGTGGCGCGTCGGAGACACAGGATCTT
The DNA here is from genome assembly GCF_963082965.1 of Carassius carassius. NCBI lineage: Eukaryota > Metazoa > Chordata > Actinopteri > Cypriniformes > Cyprinidae > Carassius > Carassius carassius. The sequence goes on from NC_081759.1 coordinate 39,660,660, forward strand.
TCAGCTCTCTCTTGTTAACAGTGACTCTAGAAACAAAGTCTTCCAGTGCTATGAAGTTTGAGTATGATGGTCGTGTGACCAATTCAGCCAATAAATGATCTCAACAGGACTGAAAACTCAGCTTATGAGATGCTGTTCCAGATTGAAATTTCAAATGGGTTTGTTGTGAATATTGGCATGAATAAAAAATTAAAGCACTTATTGTTCTGCACATTTAATTTGCTAAGTATAAAACCACCATCTAACAGTATATTTTATTACCTGCAAATGTATGTATAAGATAAACGTTTAACCAAGCTCACTTAATGTTTCTACTCACTACTGAGGGTTTTGAGTTGTACAGTAAGTCTGTATTGTTGCTTTTATTATGAAATACAGTACAGCTTGTTCTAATCCCTTTTGCAATCTGTAGTAAGCTGGTCTGGGTCCAATTCGCATTTTGTACTGTTAAAAAGTTAGCAAATCATGTATGAATCGAAATGGCATATATTGTTATTTCTCAAGGGACATAACCACTGAACATTTTTGACGTAATTTTAATTACTAAAGTTACTGTTTTTCCACTTACCTTGTGCCTTGTGGCCATCATCTATGCTGCTAAATATGCACTGATGCAATACCTGAAATTGTGTATACAATCATATTTTTATAGCATTTGCAATTTCATAACTGTTTTCTTTATATGGTATGTTTTCCTGAATGCCGTAATATTGTCAAATGTACTGATTTTGATGGATTATAAAGGGAACAGATCACCGTACAGACATTTAAAATGCAGTAACTAACATTTAATGCAAATAAAACATTGTATAGTGATGTGTGCTGCTGTATTATCTTGTACAACCATTTTAGAATATGCATAAAAGAGATGTAGTCTTTTATTATTAGTGCAGTTAATTAACAAGGTTTTAGTCTCAGGTTTATTTCTAGGCATTAGAAACATGAGGCACAGCAAGCGCTAATTCAACTATAGAAACATTAACAGTGCTGTCATAAGGGGCTTCCCAATAGTTAGTCAAAAACCTGAGTCTCCAATTGAAGCCCCAGCTTAAACTTCGATGAGGTAGAATTAAACGCTCTCTTTTCTGAAAGAAAAAAAGAAATAAATTAAGAATCCCATCCATCCCAAGCAAGTAGATATGTACGGAGTGCATCTCCCTTTCAGTTAATGCAAAGCAGCCCCAAAGCGTCTCTAACACTCGGGACCATTCCTGAATAAATCCCTCAAACAAGATTTTAAGTGTCCATACAATGAAGACCCGCTTTGGAAATTACATAAAATACAATTCAACTAACATAAAACAACCTTTTAGGTTTATAGAAAAGCCGATATGTGGTTTCAAATGAAGGTTTATCAGTCTATTATACATACAAAATGTTTAGGTAGATATTAGAATATAATAGAAAACCCTTTCCCACATATCTTGATATTTCAGAATGTGCATTTACAATCAGATCATATTTGGGAAAAGCTGCTTTAGATAAAAGCATCTACCAAATGCAACAATGGAAAAAAATACGAAATAGATCAGGTGGAAGTAACTATTAATTTGCAACAAGCATGAACTCTAGAAACATTCCCATCCAAAGTAATGGCAGGGTGAGTTATCTTGTAAAACCACAGTGTATCAGATGCCTTCATTAAAGCACAGCTGAGGCTACTGAGGGACGTAGAGGACTGATCTCTGTGGTTGTAGGAAGTCTAATCTGAGCCTGTGAAGAATGCTGTGGTGTGAGGAACAACAGACCCCAAAAACATGCACAAGGCAAAAAAGCAAAAGTATTTTCAACAATACTTTACGTTTAATCTAACAATAATGTAAAATGTTCCCTGCAAGCTTTTTGAAAAACCACAATGCGATACAGCATGCATCTATTTTAAGGCATGCAAAAAGGTTACAAATAAGTTTTTGGTCACACTTTATTTTAGGGTCCAATTCATACTATTAACTAACCATTAACTATGACTTTTGCCTCAATTAACTTCTTATTTGCTGCTTATTAATAGTTTATAAGGTAGTTGTTAAGTTTAGGGTATTGGGGGATTATGGATGTCATGCATTATATGTACTTTATAAGCACTAATAAACAGCCAATATGTTAATAATAGACATGCTAATAAGCAACTAGTTATTAGTGTGAATTGGACCCTATACTAAAGTGTTACCATGTTTTTTATGCTTTCAATGTTTTTATTAACCAAAAAAAGAAAAAAAAGAGGTACTTAGAATTTTCATGTGGCTTTGATGCTTAACGCCACATTTTAAACACGGACCGTGGACGCGTTTCATGGATCACGTTGGCTTTCTCAGTATATAAAATTTTCATTAATAATAATTATAAGAAAAAAAGAAACAATTGGAAGAAATATGGCTAAAACCAATGTGGTTTACCAAGTTAAACAGAATCAGCTGAGTATTGACAATATACACCAACTGAAATAAAACTTCTTGGGGATGAAAAACTTATTTACTAGCCTGGAAATACAGCTCTAGTCTAGTCAGAAAATATTGAAATATTTAAACAGCTATTATATGGCCATAACATCTACCTATTATATCACCAATCCTACAAGGGAAAAAAAAAACTTCATTACATAGGACAACACTCGGAGAAGCATCAACCAGTGCTAAAAACTGGCCTTGTTTGCATATGAACATATGCAAAAATTTCATAATCATAAGGAGATGTGCGAAAACATTTAAGCCTTTATTATAAAACAGATTTGACTTGATTGCCCCCTGCAGTGCGATAAAAAACAAACCAAAAAAACACACTCTCATATGCCTTCAGAACAGGCTTGCAGCCTTTCCTTCACATGACTTACTGCCCAAATAATGAAGAACAAAATGCAAATACTGAATACCTAATGTGTGAACGTTTAGTGCACTGGTTTTGAGTCACCAACATGATCATATCTTTTTCTAACATGCATTCTCATTAGCATTTAAATGTCTTGAATAGTTAATGATAATAATGAAGAGCACTCATAGTTGACTCTTAGGAACCATGGGATGGTTTTATATTTTGTATATTGTTTCAAGCTAAAGCTTTTTGCATGAAAATGTGATTGCCAATGTTTTCTCGCTTTACAGTTATAAGCAGAGATGCAGCATGAAAGCATGTCAGTAGCATAGTGGAAAGAAGTGTGCATACTGAAAGTGTGTCGCTAACACCATACCGCGAGGGGGATTGGTTTCTCGTCATCTGATTGACTTTGCATATGTAAAGTTACCATCTAGAGGATAACAGAGGATATAATATGTGCACGCAGCAGATCAGTTACTGTCAAATCAAGCCACTTTCCCCAGCTTCAGTTCTTACAACGAGTCTGCTCACAAACGTGGTTGAATTTCCTGACAGAGAAAAAAAAAAGACAGATGAAGATTCACTGTTATCATAGCATGTCAGCTAAATTAATGATTTCTGCAGGTTTAATGAAGTCAAGACTTTAAGACCAAGTAAAAAAAATGGAAGCAATGTTTTTTGCTAGAATAGATTTGCAAGTGTCTAAAAATGCTTAAGGTCAGGTGAAGTTAAAGTCAAGTTTATTTATATAGACCTTTAAAGCAACATAAATGCTGACCAAAGTGCTGCACAACATACAAGACAAAAACATCCTCACAAAATACAATTTAAATACTAATATAATAAATCAAAAGAAAACAGAACAAAACAATAATAAAGTTCAAACAAAACATCACCATGCAAAATAAAACTAAACTAAAACTATTATCAAATTAAGCATATAAGAGAGGATTAAATCAAGACATTGTGAACATGACAAAATGAGCAAAATTACAAAAATATGTCTTGTTTCATGAGAAATTGAGCAAAATAAACTGAAGGGGAAAATCTTAAATTAAAACTTAAAACAAGTTTTCATACCTGCTCTTGTTTTAAGCATTAATCCACTTAATTGTGTTAAGTTTCTCTAAAAAACAAGACTTGCATTTAATTTGCTCCTCAAATAAATGTCTTGAATTTTGAAGAGCATTCAAAATGTAAGACTTTCTGCTCTGGTTTAAGACCTTTTTGGGCCTTAATTTGTGGAAGAGTGAATTAAGACCAACAGAACTTTTACATAAACTGAATGTTGTAGAAATGACGCTACACTCATGATGGACATAAGGATGGCTGGATGTGTATAATGTATGTAAACAATCATGCCAATAAAGTACTTTAAACTGAACTGGATAGGCAAGACATGAGATTTGAAGTTGTGAATCTATCAGGATGGATATAAAAAAAAAATTTATAAATATAAATATAAATATATTTTATAAATATAATTTTTTTTGTAATTTCAACTTCATTCTGCAGTTTTGGCGTGATGTCTAGCTACAGCAGAGGGGAATGAAATAAATTCTGTGCCGCTAATATGACTGTGCAGCTTTGTGTTATTATATTGCACACGAGTCTTACCAGGCAGATCTGTAGGAGGAATATGCTCTCTATATTTATATGCAAGCTCTCTAAAAGTGCAAAGTCCACAGCGGTAGCAGAGGAAAGAGCTGGCAGCGATTCTGTAATCTGAAACATGCACATATGAACAACAGTGATTTTTCATTTACCTGAGATGAGTTTTTTTGAGTGACATGGGAAAATGATGAATCAGCTTGTACATAATACAATTTACAGATGCATGTTAGAAAATGGGACTTTACTTAATCAGTCAAATTAAATTCAGAGAAAAATACATCCGTCACATCTCTGTCACATCTCTCTACCATAGAAATATGCATACTGTGATAAATCTAATGTATAATATTGTGAAATATTGTGATTTTCTTCTCTTATGTTAACAACCCTTATTTCAACCTGTGCCTGATCCTCAACATTTCTCAAAATGACCAAAGTGCAGTTACCAGCTCTCTGGTACAAGCCCTACTGAACGGCCTGAAGCGCTTCCTGCAGCATATGCCTCCAGCTCATTCCTCCAGAAGTCAAATCATTCTGCCACAAAACAGCAGAAATGAACAACAGTTTAGACTGGGTTTCCAAGTGGGAAAATTGAGCAAATGCATTTATAGTTTAGTTTAAGATATGAAAATAGACACAGCAATCAATTATTCTTATGTATCAAGGGGAAAAATGCAAACATGTTAATGTAGCTTGAGATAATCAGATTAAGTTCATTATTTCAATCTATGTATTGACAGCCATTATCAGACATATTTTTTGCCCAATTCATCAATCAGGCAAAAAAAATCTGATTATTTAGAAAAAAGCACAGTTCTTTTTAACTCTTATCCACATAATTTGAGGTTTAATGTATGTCTGTTTAATGCATGTCTGTAGCACAAACAAAAGTTTAATTAATAAAGTTAAGGATCTGTTCAAATTTCAAATAAATTCTGTTATTTTCAGCTTTCAATTAATCAAACGATCTTGAAAATTGGTGTGACTGTTTCCACAAAAAACATTAGGCAGCAAAACTGTTCAGCATTGATAATAAGAAGAAATGTTACTTAAGCACCAGATCAGCCTGTTGCAATGATTAGAAAAGTGATCATGTGACACTGAAGACTGCTGAACATTTTTATACATTAAAATAGAAATCTGTTCATTTAAACTATAAAAATAGATCACAATTACTGTATTTTTGGTCAAATAAATGCAGCTTTGATGAGTATGAGAGAAAACTTTTTGAACGGTACATTAGTGTAGATAGCAATCTTAGACCATCAAAGCTTGAAACACTTTTAATAAACTCGTTCAAAGTAGTTTGACTATTATTATGCCAGAATACAGATACGCAGAGCACTCAAAATAGACTGAAATCAGAAATTATTTACATCACGTCACATTTCTTAATTTTTACCAAAACTGTGTTTCAGCACCTTTGTCAGTTTTTCTTCATTTCCTCTGCATTTCAAAAATGATATCAATTAAGGTAATGATAACTATATCAGCATCCACAGTAACTCATGATAACATTCTGTTTATTATAAGTGCACACTGCTCGTTGAAGCAGGATGGATTCTGATTGGTTGTCAGTGTTTTGATCATTCATCAGTTAGAAACAAATGTGACCCCGGACCACAGAACCAGTCATGAGGGTCAATTTTTTGAAACGGAGATTTATATATCATCTTAAAGTTGAATAAATAAGCTTTCCTTTGATGTATGGTTTGTTAGGATAGGAGGACAATATATGGCAGAGATACATCTTTTTGAAAAAAAACTCTGGAATCTGAGGGTAAAAATAAAAATAAAAAATCTAAATCCTGAGAAAGTCACCTTTTCCAAATGAAATTCTTAGCAATGCATATTACTAATCAAAAACTAAGTTTTAATATATTCACGGTAGGAAATTGACAAAATATCTTCATGGAACATTATCTTTACTTAATATCCTAATGATTTTTGGCATAAAAGAAAAATTTATAATTTTGACCAATACAATTAATTTTTTGGCTGTTGCTACAAATATACCCCAGAGACTTAAGACTCCAGGGTCACAAATGGTTCTGAAGAAGTGATTCCAAGCATACTGTTCCTCTGTGCCGTTATCATTATAGTTTGGATTCTTTCAGAATGATTTCTAAAACTATCGTTATATTTATCATCCTTGGTCCGAATGGGCTTTAAATCTGAAAAACTCAATGCATAAATGAACAGCAGAGAAAGAAAGCCAATGCATTTACACTTTTATACTAGTCATTTTCTTATAAAAGCGATTTGCATGAAAGAGCGCATGCAGTGTGGATGGTAATTACCAGAGCAGCTAGATAAGGGCATGTTGTAGAAGTGGAAGGAAGAGGTAGATGGCTGAGGATCCTCATGCCCAGCCTGAATTAAAGGCTTCACAATAACAGGCTCTACTGGCACTGGTTCACTCTCAGTTTCCCTCAGATCTGAATCTTCTTCTCCTCCGATATCTATGGAGATCCCAAAGAGAAAACTCTAAAGCCACGCTCACACCGCCACACAGCGACATAATCCCATGCATTTTCCGGCGTAATTGGACAGTTGAACATTTTGAGTTTACTCGCTTTATTGTCGCGTGAAATTCACTTTACGATGGATGCAAATTCGGGTCATGGGTTGAGTTCAGGCAGCATTGGGATTTCAACCATTTATTCAGATAATTTTCACATTTTTACTGTTATCGTGTATTGAAAGGTAGTTTAAAACTCAAATATGCGGTTTATTTACAAAGACAGCAGGAACTCAATGCTCATGTTCACCACTGAGAGCAGTCTCGACTCAAGTTTAGATTGTTATAGTTTTCTTGTTTTCAAATGATAAATGGAGCCAGCCTCCAAAATGAACACCCGTCTCGTTGCTGAATTCTCATTACAATATACCACTATCACAAATAACTATTTTTTTATATACTGTTGTGAGTGTATTTGCAATAGGACATAATTAGAATGAATGTACAAATGTTTGCCATAATATAACTTAGAAGTAACCTTTTTATGTAACAAATATAAATTATGATTTACTTTGTTGCAGGGCTCTGAACCGGTTCAAAGAACGAAAACCGTAAACTTTGACAGGAACAGAACCAGAACCAGAATCTAAATCAAATTTTATAGTTCCGGAACAGAATTTTAAATGGCCATTAACCGGTTAATAACGTTACTTTATCGTTCCATTTAATATTTGAAATTTGCTGTCAACCAATCACGAACTCCAGTAATAAGGTCTATGCAAATGTGAAGATGAAGCCAACGAGTGAAATGTCTGTTCAGCTGTGAACTCATCATCGGTAAATCGCAATGGCAATACACCACTCAGAGTTTATCTGAGGATAGTATGAGATGAATTCAACAGATCACACACACCTGCAGCGCGTCTGTGAATGGAGAAAACAGAAAAAATATAGGCTTAAATAAAAAGGAATACAAGCATGTACACTAAATATATTTCACTTAAATCATACTGACAGATTAACGAAACGAAAGAAAAAATTTGCTACATTACGGTTCATTGTGACACATTCCAAAAATTTCGGAAAGGAAAATGAAACAGCAGAGAGTAGTTTTCTTTATTTTGCAAAAGCTTTACAATTTGAATTAATTGTATATATATATTGTATATACTGTATTAAAAAAAAAAACATATATATATAAACTTTTTTTTCTAAAGAACTTTTACAACTATTTACATGCAGGATTAAAAAGGATCTTGCGGGCCAAAGTGAAGGAGAGAAAGTCTGGTTCATTCCCTGCAGAGATTGCTGCCTCTTTTTTAAAACTACTGTGTAGGCTCCAATTGTTCCAAATTAAGCAGAGCTGAGCTGCTTTCATAGATTAATTTGTGTATTTGAAATTTGACGAATTCTTTCATCTGAGGTGGCAAACTCTGCAGGGAAGGGGCCAGACTCAAGAGAAAGAGCTCATCCTCTGAGCGTGGAGGCGGCGCTGGAGCTTCTAGGAGCTGACCCTTCACCTCCGATGGCTGCTCCATAGGCCTTTTCTGTGCTCTTCTTCTTGGTGGCACTGTATCAAAGGATAACTCATTTTGTGCAATGTGAAGGTACAAAAGAATTAAACTCATTCACATGGCTATGACGAGTGCTTACTGTAAATGTAATATGCATGCAAACATGGTCATTATTGGCTGTACACACCTGTGGGTTCAGCAGCAGAAGCAGGTTCTGGCAGAGGGCACCCAGACTCACTTCCATCAGAAGAAACATTTCTATCGTGTCTTTGCATGGACTTAAAATGCAAATCACTCGCATTTAACACTTCATTCGCGTCTGGTGTGAACGCACCATTACTTTCAGAAACTGTCAAAAATGGTACAAGGATGAAATTCAACATGAAATCAGAATCTCCACTATCCACTTTCCGCATGTTACTGTGAGTAATGTGACATGCTCTTGCTATAAAACAACTTTCTTTTTCTGCTGACCTCATTTAGGCAAGCAACAACAAAACTAACTTTGTATAACAGGACTAAAGGAACATCTGTATGAAACGTCATATCCAAAGTGTATTTACCTTCAGTGTCCTGCGAGGCACTTTCCTGTGGGCCGATGGCATGATAAACATAAGCAATGTCTGCAAAAATGAAAATAGATGAGAGAAGTGGCCAATCTGTGTCATCTGCAACTATACGATCGAAACAGAAAATACTTAAAGGTGAAAACTTACTTTCCTCTGGCTCATTCTTCCTGTACACAAAGTGAATGACATCCCCATTCTGCAGTAAGTGTGTCTGTGTCTTCACCACTTTGGACATGTTGATCACCGTTCCATTGGTGCTTGACGGAAACAAACAGATCATCATCAAGCAAAAATTACAATAATAATGAATTTCATAGATTCCCTTTGCATGAGGCTAAATGACTATATTTGTGACCTAGTACCACAAAACCAAGTGTCAACTTTCTGAAATTTAGATTTATGCATCAAATAAATAAGCTTTACATAAATGTATGGATAATTAAGATCGGACGATATTTGGCTGAGATACAACTATTTGAAAATCTGGAATTTGAAGGTGCAAAAAATCTAAATATTGAGAAAATCTCCTTTAAATTTGTCCAAATGAATTCTTAGCAATGCATAATACTAATCAAAAATTAAGTTTTTATGTATCTACAGTAAGAAATTGACAAAATATCTTCATGGAACATGATCTTTACTTAACATCCTAATGATTTTTAGCATAAAAGAAAAATCAATAATTTTGACCAATACTATGTATTTTTGGCTGTTGCTACAAATATACCTCTGCGACTTAAGACTGGTTTGTGGTCCAGGGACACATTTGTGAATTTATTCTCAGAAATAATCAAAAAATCTAAAGGAAATGATTATGAGAAGTTATCAGTAAACATCAAAATTCGAAATGCCTGAACAACTTGTCCAAGCATGTCCTCTTAATTGTCCATTTATGATCTCAACATTTTTTTTTTTAAGTGACTGAAATATTGACTGTTTCTTTCAAGATAATGAACAGAGACAAAATAAAGTGCCTAGGATAAAGCCATGTTAAAAATAGCAAAGAGAAAGTTGCACAAGAAAGGAAAACAAGAAGGTAGGGAGGGAAGCTGTTCCATAACGCTGATTGAGCATTGTGTAAAACACAGCATTTCAATTTCTAGCAGATATTTATTTAATTAATTAGCTGGATGGAAATGTATAACATCATTGGTGAGCTAGCGTACACTCAAATACATGAGCCACACAGTCACTAAAGACACATCAACCACTGTATCTCCATCCACTGACTATTAACCAGATTACAAGTAATTATTCACGCAAGGATTAAATGTCATGAGGGAATTGGATGTATATTTGCCGCAGGGCCAAGCATGTCATTAATTGAATTCACTTTCTAACATAATTACAAGTCAATCAGTATAATCTGCAAAAACTTAATAGAACTAAAAATAATTAATACCAACTGCTTCTACGTAAGTTTTTTACTGGTACATCTATTTAAGAAAAAAAATTGCTGTAGCATTACAATTATACATCAGTCTTCCAAAATAATACTAGTTCAGTAAATTTACAGAACATTCACCTCTTTCTTGCTTTAATCAATGTATGGTACAATCTTTAAATATAAGATTTTTTGCCCCTAACTCTGAGCAAGTTTGCTAATTGAAAGAAACTTGCACTGACTGATCTTAAAATATATAAGTGCCTTTGTTTTGTCTCAAGATGCACAAAATACTTACATTTCCTAATTGATCTATGGTCTAATCCTGGCTTAGTCTAAGCCCGGTCTGTGAAACCAGGCCATCATATACTGTATGTATTTTCCCTGAGACCAGATTATTAGCCGGGAATGAAAGGTCACAATCTATAAAGAAAATATGTCTGTGAGGTTATGATATCAACACAAGTCAACGATATTATTTTTCTCACTGTCTACAATCCACCCATCACTGTGTTATTCCAAAGAAAGCAAGCAGGTCTTTATAACCTTTCAACAAAGAGAACTGTCCCACTTCTGAAAAGTTTCGGCTGATGTCACCATTAAGACTTTAGGCCCTGTCCCAAATACCAGAGTATGCCTTTACATAAATCTGCAAAAATACAGCTTTAGCAGAATGAAAATGGGAAAAGCATAACTAAAATAAAATACAATTGTAGGACCTTTAATATTAATAGTTCTCACTAATGTAATAACTATTATTATTTATAATAAACATAGTAGTATTATTTAGTCATTACAGTAGTGCATGCGTCTAGCATCGCCAAAGTCATGGACGTGATTCTCAGGGATTCTTCATGAAATGATTAATACATACTTTCCAATATAAGTTGCTCTGTCTACGAGAGTCTAGATAAATGTGAAGAGCAAAAGCGACACTCTCCAATTTTATTGAACATCCCGCTTTCCTTTAAAGTGTGACATTACTGAAATAAAATTGGCTGCGAGCACATCATATGTCGACTTTAATAACCACGTTCCTCTTTTCATCAAGCACCTTTTCTCTTATTGACCTGACCCATTACTTTCTCGTTAAGAATATAAGTCTTAACTGAAGTATAGTGATGTACAGTTAAAAATGACCTAGTCTATTACAGTAATGAAGTGTATCAGTTCTGCTAATAACCAGTGTCCAGTGTTACAGACACATAGATTAATATTAATTAAAGCGGGATAAAGACAGTCTTCAAAACCAGACAGACACAGACAGAGTCAAAGGGGTACAACCTTTCCCTGCACACCACCACAACGCTAAAAAAAACTACTTTATATTCCAAGAGCATGTCTTCAATAGACGCCTTTGTCATTATTTGGGCAGGGGTTCATTTGCTGAACTAAAGAGAGTATTGTGAAAGGCATGGGCTCCCTCAATACATGCAGACACTGTTTCAGACTGATTATCTTCTTGATAAGTGATAACTATTAATGTCAATAAGTAAAACTATACAGTCATAGAAGAGTCTGTAAAGATATTACAGGAAAAAATGCAAGTAAGTGAAGAAGCTCTTTTTTAATGAAACAATTGTTTCACAAAACAAGACTGAGCAACTAACAGGAACATGATGATGTTCAGCGCACTTTTTTTTCTCCCCACCGTGCATTCTCTATTTCTGAGTAATAGCTCTGGACCCGGAGATGTGTTGAACTTCACCAGTTTTCCCCAGGCCTGTCCAGAGCCCTGACGCGCCGTCATCTCCTCTTCCTGATTTTACCTGTGAGACAGCAGATCACAGCAGCGTGAAGCAAAGACACACATATTTCATAAAGAAAAACACATGTAAATGCATTTACTCACAATGCTGATTATGGTTAAATAGAGTTGAAAATGTCATGTCAAACACTACAGAAAGCACGATTTGTAAAATAAACTGAAGGGGAGATCTAGTAACTTAAAGTGAGTTGTAACAAGAAAAAGAAATGGGCTACAGGGTTGAAATAATTCTTTACATGAACGCCAATCTCAAGTGAAAAGTTAGACTTTGTGCAAAACTATCAGCACATTTTTTATTTGTATTTTCTGTCAGAAATGTGTTATAATGTTAAATTACTGAACTGGTATCATCTATGTTTATCAGCTTTACCGGCTGTTTTCGAGTCGAGTTTTGTTTTGGGAATCTAAACAACATCGTGAAGCAGAGCAGTGTTTAGGCAAAGGACACAGACACATCTCAAACAGTTAAAAAATGACTAAATTAATCGAGAAACTCAACCTCTAATGTAATGAAAGCACTAACCTAGACAACGTCGGAGAGTATCCGGAGCATTAGTGCATGCTGACTTGAATCCTCTGTGTGCTTTCGTTTTTATTTTCTTGAGCACTTCCTGGGGGGAAGGATGTCTAGACAAGAGATGGTTACACAGAGCCAGACATCACTGATGAAAAAGTATGTAGTGTTGTGGATGGGTGATTTTATTTTTTTAGATTACGCATAATTCATGTAGCCTAATATTGATACAGAATTAAACATTACATGATTTAATGCTTGAATATTCAGGAGTGCTTGAGGGTCTGTTAAACTTTCAGAAAAAAAGTTAAATAAATAAATATTGAACTATCATTACTGTTGTATATATTGTATATATTACATACACACACACACACACACACACACACACACACACACACACACACACACACACACACATATATATATATATATATATATATATATATATATATTTTTTTTTTAAGCCAACATCTCATTTTTGTTTTCCTTCTTAAAATTGTTTTCAATTTATACACAGATTTCATACAAAAAAGATAAATAAAAAAAATTTAAAAGTAAGAAATGTAAACAAACAAAATCTCTCTGTAGAGAATTCCCTTCCCAATCCCAACATATACCCTGCTCAATAAAGAAATTGTAAGGTAATATATTATTTCATTTTTTATAATAAAATATTTCAGTTTAATTAAAATGTTTTCTATTTGTTTTTATATCTCTAATATTTGGTGATATTATAAGTATGTAGAACAAATAATAATCGTTTAATTTTGCATACCATCTTTATAATAGGCTTGTCGCCATCACAGATGGGTTTTTGTACATGGCAAGTGAAACCCCAGTTTAAAGATGAGTTATGTTCAGTCATGTATCCTTCACTAGATGAGAGAAGTGTAGGTACAATGTGTTCCCATCTCCTCACAGACAGGGCCACAAGAAGGATTGGAAAAGTGCGGTGCACATTAAGGCTGGGTTTTTTGAAAAGCAGAAGAGAGCGATTGCTGATAACACGCTCTGTGAGAAACTGTCACAGCGTGTGCATGGTGCAAGACTGTGGTCATTTGCTTTGGCAGCAGTTCTTTGGCCAGCTTTCACTTAGCTTTTCATAGGCTCTCTTAGATTGAATAGAGTGTCTCAGAGGTCTCTAAAGGTGTCTGTGCAGTCTGGCTCTGATAAGCAGTTTTATGTCAGAGCCTGTCTGTTCACATTCAATCCGTGCCAACTCATGAAGCCCTGCACAGTCGGATGGGGAAAGTTTAACCTGACAGATTCACTCAAGCACAGCACAGCTTTATTTTTTTAAACAGATAAATAATTGCTCAAACGATTAACTGTTAATAAACTGAATGATCATTGCTATCTTTTTATTTCTTTCATCATTCATTATAATTGCTTTGATTTTGAGGACAGCTAATATAATCTGCAGACATGCTGTAATTAATACAGTGACACCATTTTATAAACATCTCCATCTTTATAAAATCTTCAATTATCATGCACGAATGCAAGTTTTATGAGAACTAAATAGATCTGTAGGCTACTTTATCTATGCTAATATTCTTTTTTTTCAACTAGTTAAATTAACTGAAAGGGCCTTTTACAGCACCCTGTGGACAATATACAACAATGGACATACATGCATTATAGATTTTTTTAATGCCATCCAAATAATGAAATGCGTTTATCATCCAGGGGTTAATATAAAGGTTTATAAAAATAGTTGGGACAAGGTAAAGCAACACTCTACACAAATAACATTTTAAACACATAAAGTGTCAAAATATACAAAAATAAATGATGATTTGGGTAGGATTTGGTTAAAGACCAAATTTGATTTTAGTGCAATCTGATTTTAAGTCAGTTTAAATGTAATAGCAAAACAGAAAAAAAAAATCTGGGACATAAAAGTGTCGAAACTAAATAATAATTACATTGTAATAAATACATTCATACAAACTTTCGCTAAAATCTGGAAATAAGGTGTTTTTTGTTATTGTTTTGTCAACTATGCACCAACAATTGGATGTAGCTGTAGTTCTACAATTCATCCAGCAGGGGTAGATGTTGCTCTATAACAGAATTGTCATCGACGATTGTTTCAGCCTACAGCTCCTGTACATTTTCTATACATTTATGCATATTTACAATATATATATAGGCGATTTTTAACAATAAACATTCAATGTCATTTGTCAAGAAACTGATTATCACATTATTCATAAACCCATGCGTTCACTCAATTAAAGATGATTTGTTTTGCTGATAGTAGTGTGAAGGATGCAGCCAAGAGGCACAAATGGCAGGTCAAAATGACATTTTCTCATGTTTGTTATATTCCGCAGAAGCAGATTTCTTATATCACGGCTAATATTTTCCTCTCGCATGCATCTTCGCAGGTCGTTTCTATGGAAAAGCAGTTTTTGCATAATCTCATTGGCATTTGTTTGCACACTGGCGCGCGGGCTGGACTGGAGGGGCTCTGCGCATGCGCAGATGGATCGGCCTCACAGAGCGCTCGTCTTGTTCAGTTCACCTCTATCTCAGCAGATCTCCCTGAATGGTGAAGGGCCCCGCTGAAAAGACCTGAATGAATTCCCAGCATGCTATAGGCTTGTTAGCGCTGGTCTGGTGCAGATTTAGCTGGTTATTTCCTGTCCTCGCTTGTGTTCAGCTGGTACGATGGCTGTTTTGGATGAGTTTTTGGTCACTTTTTAGCTGGCCAGGCCATCTTAAACCAGCTAGAATCAGTAAGTGAGTTTTTTTCGTCTTCCTATAACTAATCATGCCTATGTTGCAGCAGTGGCAGACCTTCCTTCATCATTTCTCCCAAATTCAGTGATTTATCAGTGACTATGATCACGGACAGTCTCAGCAGGACACTGTCAATCAAAAACATGGAGAACTGAGACGGCCCAACTTCATTTACAGAAGAGTCTCCATTCAAAGCCTGCTTGCCCTTCTTTCAAAACCCTTATTAGACTTGGTGAAGGGAGATTACAAGCAAATAAAATTACTTTAATTGTAATACCAGATTTCATAATAGCCTCAGATATGTAATTATGCCTATCTTAAACTTTTCATTAAAAAACCATTTAGCGATGACAAAGGACATTATGCCGGGAGCATGCTCCATTTGTGATGGCGCACAGCTTGTAGGTATTAGACATATTTCTCTGGGAAAGAAAATAATGAGCAACCCAAATAAAGCACAGAAGGATGAGAAACTGATCCCAGGTGAAAGAGCAGCGTTAATTAATGTGAGATTCGGTGCACATGCAGAAGAACACAACAGGAGCAGGGCACAGAGCGCCTGCTATTTTAATGCATGATGGACATTTTATCGCTCACAAACAGCCTCGGAGTGAACAGATTTATGCCCTGTGTGTCAAAATGTAATCCATGTTTGATTATTATGGACATTCCATTAAAAAGATTCAGAGATTCTGGATGCAGAAGACAATGGAGGCATGATTTGTATTCATGTATGTGGAGTCTTATCCTCATCAGTGTTGGTATGGGGTGCGTGATTAACTAGCAAAATCGGCCAAGAGGGTCAGAAAAGGTATCGCTATGGAAAATTGTTTTTGTGCACAGTAACTGCACAACTGAGACTTTTTTTCTGAGAACATGCAATATATAAACTCAAAATTGTGAGATGTTGGCAGTTGTGAGATAAAAAGCCACAATTATCTTTTTTTATTTTTATCTTTTTTTTGTATGCCATGGCAAAAAAAAAAAAAAAAAAAAAAACGGAAATTGTAGAAAATAGACTCAGAATTAAGAGGAAAAAAGTCAGAATTGTAAGATGTAAAATATAGAATATATAAAATTGGACAAAATACAGCAACAACATAGTAACCTCATGTGGAATTTTTTTTTTAATTATTTTCCAGAGGAAACATCTCAACATTCTTAAGACAAGATCAATGATTCTAAAAGAGAATCATCAAAACTGCATTAGATAATGTGACATGTTTTCAAAAAGTCTTAAAATCTTTTTTTCTTAATCCCACTGGCAAATAGATTTTCTTATTTCTAGCATAAACCTTTTTTGTTTGTTTGATTTATGCTTATTACAAGAAACAAAAATATGTGCCAATGGGATTAGAAAAATAAATTGAATTCAAATTATATATTCATGATATATACCAGCAATATGAAGATTCATAATTACAAATGACATTTCTAAAATCTTTTTAAGGACGTTTGGCTGTTTTCTTTGGCAAACAAACCAACAACACAGATTAAGAAAATGATTTTTTTTTTGCATTGTTTGAAGTGGATATTTCCATAGGTACACATTTCCATGAAATCGCTTCTATGGAAACCTCCTTTTTGCATAAACCCATCTGTATTTGTTTATAAGTTGGCCAACTTCTCCTTTGACCTTTCCACGATGGCTACATCGAGCCTTCAGAAGACGAAAGGGAGTGTCCGCAGACTGTCCATGTGTCTAAAACCAGAAAGCCCAAAGCAAAAGATAAGAAGCATTCTTGGGGCGACACAGTGACCCGTCCTGGAGAGGCTAGGCTCGATAGCAGCCCTTGTTGTTGTGATGTGTTAAACATCCGCTTGTCAACAGAAGCCAAGTGCTGATGGTTGAGCCACTGTGTTATGACGGGTTTAGGCTGATAGTGGGAGGTCTACTGCCAGGAGTGGTTAGCCAGCACAACTAAACGAGGCTGTTATGGGACAGTTTTACATGCATGAGAACAACCTCTGGTGCCAGGGAGCAATATTTCGTGTCTTCTTGTGAAATGCAGTTCTATGGAAATTCAAATATTTGAAATTACAAGCATGCTCCGGTCAATGCACTTTGCTGACTGGCCAGGAATTTGTGCTGTACAAAGGCTTCTGTTGGTTGTAGCCCTGCAACCACTACAGAACCTGCCCTTAAGCTATATTACATTAGTGAACAGGGAGAGATAAGATATGGGGATTGTTATGTGTTCATGTGCTGATAACAGATAAGTGAGGTTTTTCTTTTTTTTTTTTTTTTTTAAAGCAGGCTGCCAGACAGTATAGGCCAGAGCAGAGCTGGTCTAATGTATTTTCGACAGGAATGCAGAGCGTTTGAGCTCAAGCCAGGCATCTGCAATCATTTAGCTGAGGGTGTGCATGCAGCGCCCTCCAGCAATCATACAGCTCCGAATACTGTACAGAGCCAGCTTAAAAAACACAGGGTCAAGTGCAGGGCAGTTGTCAGATGTTTGTCATTAGTCATATGTCAGAAGTGAAAGCACACAGATTAAGAGACTTTGCTTTTTTCCTCAGACAACTAAAAGTACACATTTGCATCACAAGCAAAATCCATATTGCTCCTCCATAGAACCAAATAAATATCAGAAGAGTAAAACAATGTGGAGAAAATGCGCGTGGTGCCTGGCCCTGCAATACCATGGTGCTAGGCTATACTGAGTGGCTGAGAAGTCTTTTGGTAATATTTGGTAACACTTTAGAATAATGGTCCATTAGTTAATGTTAGTCAACTACTTTAGTTACATGAACTAAACAAGAACAATCCTTCTTCAGCATTTATTAATCTTAGTTGATGTTAATTTCAACATTTACTAATGCATTATTCAAATCAAAAGTCGTGCTTGTTAACATTAGTTAATGCACTCTGAATTAGCATGGACTAACAATGAATAACTGTATTTTCATTAACTAACATTAACAAAGATTAATAAATACATGGTAACACTTTAGTATAGGGTCCAATTCACACTTATAACTAGTTGCTTATTAGCATGTCTATTATTAACATATTGGCTGTTTATTAGTGCTTATAAAGTACATATAATGCATGACATCCATAATCCTACCCAATTCCCTAAACTTAACAACTACCTTATAAACTACAAGTAAGCATCAAATAAGGAGTTAATTGAGGCAAAAGTTATAGTTAATGGTTAGTTAATAGTGTGAATTGGACCCTAAAATAAAGTGTGAGCAAAAACATTAATAAATGTATTGATCCTTGTTTGTTCATGTTAACTAATGAATTAACTAACATTAACTAATGGACCATTATTCTGAAGTGTTAACGTATATTTCTTTCAGTAAGGTCGCATGCATTAAAGTTATCAAAAGTGTAAAGTAATTTCTAATGTTACAAAAAGGTGTATTTCTTGTAAATGTTAAAAAAGGGATCACTGATTTCACAAAAAAAGATATTTTGTTTGGAGCCTTGCCATCACTAAATTACATTTTAAAAATGTAGAAATGAAATGGAGAATTGCAATAATACTTCACAATATTACCGTTTTGACTATTTTTTTGGTTCAAATAAATGCAGCCTTGGTTAGCAGAAAAAAAAACCTCAATCAACTCTAGACTTTTGAATGATTATGTTTTGAACAGATGTTTGAGCGTACATTTCTTAGGTTTGGACCACTAATCAAAAAAGAAAAAAAGAAAGAAAAAGTTAAACATGATCTTCTGTGTCATATTTTGTTCAATTAAAACGACATCAAATTTCTCTTCGCCGTTAAGAAAAAATATCTCTTCTTAATTTGAAAATGTTTTGTGTTAATTGGATACAAATTGCCATGGATATGGAAGATAAACAGAAATATGAAGTAATACAATAAAACAAATAAGATATATACATAAATAACATTCACTTTTGTGGTCCGTCCTTTTAGATTAAATGTAATAATTAATTGATTTCTTATGTGCCTTGCTCAAACAGAAAGAAAAAAATCGTCGTTTCACTGTTTGAGCTCAAATGATCTTCAGTGCAGATCAGAGAGGTTTCTATTACCTGAAGAAAGCTACCCATTAGTATTAATTATTCATGAATCAAACATCTAATGTAATATGTTGCTTGCACAAATGTTGTTCAGTCAGAATACACAGCTATTTTACTATTCTTCATGCAAGCAGTCAGTGGAGCAGGATGTTTTGTCTGTGAGCGTTACAGCATCGGGGCTAACAGGGCCGGACTAAACAGTCAAACCTTAACCCCTCGGTGCAGACAAATTTTGAAAAACCCTGACATTATGATTGAACAAATTGAAAAGCTTTTCTTCTACTTTCCTTCTCTTTTGAGCACAGCATCTGTCTCCACCGATCTAGTCTTCGATCTGCACAGATTGCAGGTCGGCTTCTCTACACTGTAACCTCCATCTCTGCCAGATGAACCCAGCTGCATAAATTCTCATTGGCTTTTATGGTTTGTGTACACAATGATGCCTGTGTATGCGAGTGTGAGGAGTCAGGCAGCGAGCTTTCACTGAGGCATGAAGAAAGAGGGAAAAAATCATTTCAAAAATGAATGAAAGTGGAAAAATGATTTAGCTGCTGGGGCTCAGTTGGTCTGTCTGGAATTCTCTTTCTCTCTTCTTTCCTCCTTCTCCTGACTACTTTAGTACACGCTTTCTCATTTTATCCCTGTATGTCATCATCATTATGTCAGTGGCTTGCTTGTTTTTAGAATGAACGATTTTTTTGTTTCTATTCCCTTCCCTCCTATGTCCCTGTTTGCAGTGGATGTGTTTCTTTCGAGTCAGACAGCATTTCTGGAGTGCTGAGTCTATGGCAGTATATTTAGAGGTGTAGAAATATGTTATTCTATCACTTCAGGCAGGAATTTACTCCATCTGAGGTCAGTGCTTCACTGTGTTATATGGTCTGCAAATGATTTGGTCAACATACAGAAGTACAGTTAGAAAGTAAATCTTCTATTGTATATTTTCATGGTGTTACCATCTGATACCACCACTGCATGTGGTGTAGATGAAATGTCAAGTTTAAGATAGTTTAGTATATTTTTTTCTTCTTAGATTTCTGCCACTCATTAAGATGAGTTCTAGCAACATGAAATTTAACATCCACTTCTGCTGGTGTCAGAAAATGATACTCTATTTTCGCTCAACTATTAACAATGGCTTTTGCATCAATAAACTCCTAATTTGCTGCTTATTAATAGTGAGTTAGTTGTTAAGTTTAAGTATGGGTAGGATTAAGGAATTTTAAATAATAGGTCATACTGAATAAGGTATTAATAAATGCTTTAAAAGTATTAATAAACAGCTAATATGTGACACTGGAGCACAAAACCAGTCTAAAGTAGCACAGGTATATTTGTAGCAATAGCCAAAAATACACTGTTTCTAAATACAAATACAAATACAAACTATATATATTTTTTATTAGTAATATGCATTGCTAAGAATTCATTTGGAGAACTTCAAAGGAGATTTTCCTCAATATTTAGATTTTTTTGCACCCTCAGATTCCAGATTTTCAAATAGTTGTATCTCGGCCAAATATTGTCCTCCTATTCAAACAAACCATACATATAGGTAAAGATGATTTATTCAGCTTTTAGATGATTTATAAGTCTCAATTTTGAAAAACTGACACTTAAGACTGGTTTTGTGCTCCAGGGTCACATATATTAATATGCATGCTAGTAAGCAACTAGTTAATAGTGGGAATGGGTCCCTAAATGTTACCCTATATTTATACTGACCGTGAATTCTGGTAAATGAGGCAGATAAGAGTTCAAGTATTACATAATAGTTACATAAAAATAAATGTGACATTTTAAAAATTGTACTTGACACATAGCACCACATTAGACACAGAGCAGCTCCTTTAACGGATTTGTTGGGAAAACCAGAAAAATTGCAAATCACTTATCTTCAAACATACAACTGATATTTTGTAAAATGCAAATTTACATTTAATAGTATAAAATTATATAAGAGATATTTATTTACTGGGCTATAATTTGGCACATTTTAACAGGTAAAATGCGATTTGAAAATTATAGTCTGAAATTGAGAATGTATACTACTTTATTTCATACTCAGATAATTGGCCTGAGTGCCAGTATGAAACATAAGTCAAGCGTGTAATTTCCACTCCACTATGCATGCAGGTTCCAAAAATAATGATTGTTTTCCAATCACAAAGTTCTATGGAGAGAGCTGTCCGTTATCGCTTAAATGTCGACTGTTTTTTTGTTGTTGTTTTTTAATGCTCTTTGCAGCCTGATAGTTTATTGGCTAACCACCCAAACACATCTATTAAACATCTTTGCAGGGCCTTGAAAAGAAAATCAAAAAGTGAACACTTTCTCTTTGGTTTCTCTATCCGGTCCAGGTGTGGAAAGTGCTAACTAGCTGATTAGAGGGAGACAGCAGAGGGCCAAGGAGGCACAGATGCTCAGTGTCTATAGAGTAACCCTCTCAATTACAGCATGGCCAAATTGAAACGGATCCCGATTTAACTCTCTTTCCAATACACCTCACGGCAGCTTTCCCAGTCCGTCTATCTCTCTCTCCAGCGACGGACCTCTCTGAAGCAGCACGTCCAGATAGGCTGCCAGACGCAGCGGGGAGACCATCGATTCTCAATAACATCACTAATGACTGCACACTGCCTGACGCATGCTGCCATCACTCGAGGTGAGGGCCGGGACCGAGGGCAGGGCTGAGTGTGGCATGCCAGATGGAGCCAGTTATGGATGGTTATGAGGATGAATTGTTTGTCAGTTGGGGAGAAGAAAGATGAAGAGAGCGGGAGAAAGAAACACCAAGTCAGAAAGACAGGCACAGACGGTCAATACTAGAAGGACAGTAATCACTGGTCGTCTTATTTTCGGGACAGACAACCTTTGGTCAGTTCTTTTTCGGTTTCTTTCACTTCTTCTTCCTCAGCTTCTTGGTCCATCGCTCATTAGCAGGCATCACTCCCATTAATGAGTCCTGACCGCAGGTCAATACAGCACTAGCCTCAGAGTCAATACCAGTTACCTGCAACACAAACACTCAAAAGCTGCACTTGCAGAAAATCAATATCGTGTTGCAGGCCTGTCCCATCACCATGCTCATCCTTCTCTCTACAGCACAGCTGATGAAATGCTCTCTCCCGTAAAAAAAATATAGCATATTGAGCATGCTCAGTCGGTTTATGCAGTTTAAAATTCAGTTTGTATATTTATATGATCTGGATCGTTCTAGCAAAGAATCTTATCTTAAAAGCTATTTTCTGGCATAAAAATTAACCCCTTTTTTCTAGGAATTTTTGTAGGAAATGGTTAAACTGTAAAGTACATTTGCAAAGTGGAATTCTTAGTATAAATCATGCTAGTATTTGCTGTATGTAAAATAATAAAAAAAAAAAAAAATATATATATATATATATACACACACACACACACACACACACACACACACACACACACACACACACACACACACACATAATTATAAACATGTATAATAAAAATAATTATTATTAAATTAGTTTATTATTATTCTTGTATTCTTATTCTCGTAACTGAATTACAATATATAAAAGGATAATTTATTAGTAGAGGGTAAAAGTCATGAAAATAAATAGAAAAAAATACTTAGGGCTTTAATAGGCTAGTTCTTAAGCCCCAGTCACTTCATTTGTGCTTGTCTATGAAACTATCCATCACACTTCATCAATACGTCAACATTCAGTGAGCCAGTCTCAATGCCTATAAATAAATAGCAGACACTTATGCAGATATAAGGTCCAACCTTTATTCCATACATTTTTAAACCATGAATGTTCATTTTCTTTTTTTTTTCACGCCTAAAGCTCTACTTGTTTTGTATACAAGAGTCTAAGAAAAACAACTGCACAACACCACAAGGTCGACAGAAAGAGTCTATTGCCACCCCAATCATTCCAATATGTTTCTCAGATGTCCAGGTTTTGTGGCTGGAGAAGTGTTCACTGCTAAATCAGTTCCTTTATGACCCGGAAGTTTATAGCTGTTTGTTTCATTGGCTCTTCATTAGACCAATTAATAACAGTTATCCAGGTTCCCACTTTAAAACTCATTTGATAAACATCCAATCAGAACGCTCTGAATCATCTTTGCATAGATTGCACCGCCATGACAGCATCCCCATTCGAGTCCTCTTCTCTGATTGGACAATTCCGTCGCCACGGTTTTCAACCTGGAAGTGGTTCTGTTTCATTTCATTGTTTTTTAGAAACATTTAAAAAGCCTAACAAATGTACGATGTCATTTCGTTCCAAGTAATATCAACAAGATATTTACAATATCTTTAATCTTTACATAAACCAAACAAGAACATCGTAATACATATTTGTCTGCATATCTCAAAAAGAAAATCAAGCAAACAAACAAAAACCCCTACAAAATGAAACTTTGTACATGGCCACTGCTGAATATTTCCAGGTACCATAGAGCAAATCAGATGAGATCTTCCCAAATGTGTAGACATCCATATCCAGCAGCTCACTAGGATAAATACAGGGCAGGGAACGGATAAAACTTAATGCAAATACATAAAAAAAAGTCTATACATGAGGGATAGGAAATGTACAAACAAATTTCAGAATGTCTTTTCACATGAAAAACTGAAAAGGCATCGGGTTCATATATTAATATCAAATTTCTGGTTGAGAGTTCACGTTTACGTCTTACGCTACCACAAGTTGGAGCTACCAACTCTTTTCCCCAACTCCATTCAATTAAAAAAGCCGGTTGATGTGCTTGTTCCAAGGTACAAACATTTGTACAAATTGCATGTATCTATTTATCATTTACTCTACTTTGTGTGAAAATAAGTGCATGTTGCCAGTGTCCAACTCAAATGAGGCATTCTCCTTTCTGTATGTTACCGTGCCTCCACTTCTTTGGGGTTGCGTGACGGTGAGTAATCCCGAGGGTCCTGGGTGGTGATTGGCGTTGTCCGTCTTGGCGACGCTGCTCTGGCAGCACCAGAGGGTACCAGAGGAGGAGGGGCACTTAGTGCTGCAGTTGGGGGTGTCCTGTTAAAAAGTCCGTTATGTCCTGTTGAAGGGCTAAGCCTTGGGTACGGCATCCCACCAAGGTGTGACATAAATGGTGGCATGTGGGGTAAGTGTCCTTCGATGGGCGATTGGTGAAGCTGGTGGAGCCTTGCACGATCCAGTTCCTCCCTTAAATGCAACCGTTCCCTTTCCTCAGCCTGTTGCCTCAGTCTCTCCTGTTCCCGCCGAACTTCCAGGAGGTGTTCATGGTGAGAGTAGTCATGTGGCTCCCGTTCCCGATAGGGTCGTTCTGGATCATAGACACCAGGAAAGCGGTGTCCGGGCTCAGAACGCAATTGGAAGTCCATGCGCCGTTGAAGGTCAAGGTTTCGGTAAGCCTCTCGTAGGGGATCCCAGCAAAACGCCGGATGGGGAAGGCGGTCTCGACCTGCTGCGAGAGGGCTGACTCCCATAAAAGGTGCCATGCGGGTGCGTTCAAGTGCATTCAGACTTCCCATTTGATGCATGGCACTCAGAGTGAGCGGCAACGAATGTGGCATGGGGACTCCGTGAAGTGAGGACGGTGTTGGATGGTCACTACAGCGAGGAGATGGCGGAGGAGGCTGATGGGATAGCGCAGGGTGGTGAG
The DNA here is from genome assembly GCF_963082965.1 of Carassius carassius. Taxonomy (NCBI): domain Eukaryota; kingdom Metazoa; phylum Chordata; class Actinopteri; order Cypriniformes; family Cyprinidae; genus Carassius; species Carassius carassius. Next base: position 39,685,692 of record NC_081759.1, read on the forward strand.
CAATTGGTGTGGTTTGGTGAGGCGGAGGAGGGATTTGAGGTTTGGTGGCAGCTTCGGATCCAATCACCACCACGTCTGGCTCTTCCTTGCGTTCCTCCTTGATCTTCATGTCGTTCTTCACCTTCTGTAGCAGATCACCTGAGCTGGTCTCCTTCCTATCCCTTTCATTTTCTTTCATCGGTAGTGGTTGTGGGATACCCATCTTGGTTCCTGCATCGTTAAGGACATTTTTCGAGTATGGAGAGGGTGATCGGTGAACGGATTTAAGAGAGTCATCTGAGGAATGTCTATCTGTGATTTCCTTTCCTGGAGAACGACTTTCCTTCACCTTTGTGTCTCCCAAAATGCCTGCCTCTCGCTGGCGGTCCAGCAACTCTTTCTCAGGCTCACGGTTGCGGTCGGCACTACTGCTGCGGTGTCTGCCAGAGTCGGTCGAGTTCTGGCTGTTGGAGCGGATCAGGCTGCTGATCTGGTAGCTAACGGGAGCGGATGCTGGAGAAGAGCGGTTCGAATGGCGATTACGATCTAAAGAATCTCTGTAAGAGGATAGAACCCATCATTAGTTGAATTAGGATACAAACATTTGACAAAATATAAGGAAAAAATAAGATGCCTTGGTCCATGAAATCAACAACACCAACCTGTCTTTATCCTTCTCTTCCTTCCCAATAGAGGAGTCCCTTTTTTCTCTTTCCCGTTCCTTTTCTTTCTCCCGCTCCCGCTCTCTCTCTCTGTCATGGCTGTTTGCAGAGCTGCTTCTTTCTGCATCTGCGGATTTGGGCCACTGTGGAGGGGTCGGGAAAGAGGGTGGTGTTCGGTGCAGCCGATTCCAGGTGTCATGATGAGGACTACTGAGACCAGGCAGCCCTGGACCCTCTTTGGGTCCAAATATACTGTTGGCCCCTGAAATAACCAGAAAGCATCATCAGTTGAACAGACTGCTGTCCAGTTCTGTCATGGTTCTGCATACATAAGCTGAAAGGTTAATGGTGTATAGTAGATTCTTCTACAAATGGGGTACCAAGGGCTGCTTTTGAGGGCAGTGAACAAATAAATGACCCAGTGGGGTCAAGAGCTATGAAAAGCAAAGCATTCCATAGAGATTCTATTTCAATACAATCAATTTCACTAAAATAAGTCCCGTTCAGCCAGTGAAGGAAGAAGGGAGAGGAAATGAGATATGGCAAACCTTCCACCCTACTTTGCAATCGACTAATGAATGCAAAAGCAATGCTAAACGAGTTGGTTTGCGACTTTTATTTGGGGTGTGAATTTGGCAAAAGACTGTCCGTGGTAATGCCTGCCTCCCCCGCGTCCCTAAACTCTCCTTTGGCATTTGCTGCAAAACTAAGTGCCTTTCTTTCATTCCCAACTCCTTTTTATTCCCTCTGCACTCTCTGTGGTTTAGAGCTAAGCTGTGCTGCACTGAGTCGAGCTAGAGGCCGGGGGCCAGGGCTTACCGAGGGCTGGGTTGCCTAATCCACCGAAGGCACTGCTTGAAAGGTTGCTGAGGCCGCCAAAGGTACTGGAGCGACTGAATGGATCTGCAAAATGCCAAACAGGGATTAGCGACGCGGGGCCGGAGATGCCCGACCATTCCAACTGGCTTTTCTCTTACAACCAAGCTTTGTTTTTTGCGCCACTGTTACTGCTGCTATTCTGACTCCCTAAGGGTTGTTTATTTCTCCCAGTAAGACTGTTGGAGAGTGTTCATGGACTGCGAATTAGGCAGCAAGAGGAGCTGGCATGAAGAGCAATACCTGATTGGGGTGCGACAGGCAGGGACGTTTTGAAATGTCTGATGTGAAAAATTATTAAATGACAACAAGCAAAACAGCTGATGTGTCTGCTATCTCCTCTAGAGGTTTCTGTGATTATTCCATTTACTTAACCCTGAAAGCATTAAGCTATTTGTTCATACGTACCTTGCAATGGGTGAAGGAGCCCAAATCATTAATAGATTATAATTAAATTAAATACAAACCGACAACCTCCAGCCCACATAAGTAAAAAACACAATTCAGTGTTTTCTATGTGAAACATGAATTTAAACTACTAATTCCGAAAATGGATTTATGACTTATCCACAGTGTACTTAAGTAAGCAAGCAGTCATTTAGCACATGCTTTTATCCTATGCAACTTACAATATGCTAATTTACATAAACAATCCCCCTTGGAGTAACCTTCAATGAAGTGCTTTGCTCAAGGGCACAACAGTGCTACGTTTCTTGACTGAGAAACCTTTTGATTACCATTTTTGAGCTTTTACCATTAGGCAACACTGCACCCAATTCTGCATTTTACCCATTTTCTCTCCAATTCTTTTGGGCTCCAGCTGTTAATGAACTCAAATTGGACTGATTTAAAAGCTCATTGTGTGAAATCAGCATTCAGCTCCAAACTCAAATAACATACCTTATAGAAACTGGAAGAACTCTATCTAAAGCCAGTAAAAGGATACATAGTAAGATATTACTATTGCTGTGCATTATAGTTTTGGTCAGAAAGTTCTCTTAAAACAGTCTAGGATTCTTTTGGATAAAATGATAACACCATTGTCACTTTACACTGCAAAGCATATTCCTAACTTCGCCTTATTTTCCAATTTATTAATCTAAACAATACACACATCTTGAATATAAGTGTAAGTGTTCACTGTTAAGACTTTTTATACACCTGCCAGTTCAACAAAAATAGTTACATTCAATATAAAATATCAAGCCTTAGTTTTCTTAAGTAATTTTGCAAGCAAGTTTATCTTTTGTTGACATTTTTACAAATTTAAACATGGCAAAATGACTACTATAGAATAACCTGCCAATATAATATGTAAGACTATTTGTTTCCAAATCATTTATTAATCATTTTATAGTGGAATACATTTTGAAAGTTTAGCTGAGGTTAAATTTATAATATCTGACCCTTTGTGTTAGACATTTCCGAGTTGACTGAATAATCTGATAACAATATGCATAGAAGTGTCTCTCCAAAGGGGAGCCTTATGGTACGTTTACACATCAACAATGTACTAAAAATGGAAAGGTTTGCGCTTTTGAAAGGTTTCTGACTAAAAACGCTGTATTATTATGCATGACAGGCTAGTAGTTGCCGATGTCACTGTGTAAAGAAACACTATGAGAATGTACACATGCCTATAGACTGAACACGCATGTGCATGATGTCACCTTTTGAGGGATAGAAGTACAGTATTTTTATTATTATTTTAATTAATGGAATGACATGCTTTTATAGCTGAATGATCACTACAGAGGTGCAGCACTACATCATTCGGAACAGATTATATTTGCCTTATATTCCCATCAAACAAAATATGTGTGATAATAATTTGAAGTACAAAAGGAAAGAGAGGAACTATTTAAAATGGCGATTTACTTACACTTACCTGCCAAATGGCTAGGAGGCAGGAAGCCAGCGTGGTGAGGAGACGGTCCATAGGGTGAAGCAGTTGGATGTCCCGATCCTAATAAATACAAACGGGAAAAATCATCAGTCAAACTGATTGCAGACAGAGTTAGCCAAACCATTCAAATATTCACCAAATCAGCACCAGATGTAGTCTTTATATACACAGAGACAAGAGATGTCTTGGGTAATGATTAGTTTTCTCAGATTAAATAATTTCTCTTATTCCATCTTAATATGGAGAGACAACTATAAATCAGCCTGGCTCAACCAATGGCGGGAGTTTGGGGCAGGACTCTCAGTAATAAGCTGTTAAAAGGACAATAATAAGGACAGTGATGTCTTAGATTGAGTGTTTAGGTTGTATTTGAAAGGGTCAACTGTCTGTTCAGCCTGAACTATGTGTCATTTGTAACTGTGTATCATTAATGAAGAAACAAATTACAAGCTCATTCATGACACCACGCTGCATAATTACAATCTAAAGGGCAGACACGCTCATGTTGCCCTTCAACAAAGAGCTACCAGTCAATTATATCAGGTAAAATCATTTATATTCATGCCTGTGGCCCCAGCGTTGAGCCAAGACAACATTCAAAATAACATCATGCAAATTAGTGAGCATGGAGCATGATAGAGGGAAAGACATACAAATCCATTTTACTATGCTGAAGCCATGCCAATAAAGAGACTGCCGTATAATTTACAAGATAAGACATAAATAATCTGTGAGAGCAGTATCTTGATTGGATTATAAATCTAGTTTATAAGTGAAATGAAAATCAATTATATTTAAGTAGAATTGCTTAAGGCAGTCAAGAATTATTTCCAGGAATGGTTGTGCAGCTTTTCAAATACAACTGTTAACTTTTCAGCTTAAGAATTTTAAATCAATATAGAATGTTGTTTGTTATCCATCTTACGGGACATTCAATGAGAAAAACCATGTGGAGCAGGATTGGATGTTACTCTGAACATTGGAATAACTGAACTGTGCACACAATAACCAGGGATATGCATTGTAATTAAATAGGGTCAAGTTTGCTTTCATGTTTACTTTGAGTTTTCTTCACATACCTGTTGATGAAAAGAGGGGTCTGGCCAGATCATGAGGGTATGGGAACCCAGGGAACACACCTGGAGCTGGAGGACGGCTGAACAGATCAAGTTTTCCATTCATATCCAGTTTATGTGGGTCCAAGTGCATCTGCTTTTGTGAGATAAAGTCATTTAAATTAATATAATATAATATAATATAATATAATATAATATAATATAATATAATATAATATAATATAATATAATATAATATAATATAATATAATATAATATAATATAATATAATATAATATAATATAATATAATATAATATAATATAATGGGGTATATTTGTAGCAATAGCCAAAAATACATTGTATGGGTCAAAATGATTGATTTTTTTTAAATGTCAAAAATCATTAGGATATTAAAGTAAAAATCATTTTCCATTAAGATATTTAGTAAATGTCCTACCGTAAATATATCAAAATCTTATTTTTGATTAGTAATTTGCATTGCTAATACACTTCATTTGGACAACTTTAACGGGATATTTTATAAATATTATATACTATTTGAGTAAACTGTCCTTAATGAGGGAAAATTACTGAGATGGTCTTTAATGCATGAATCATTACAAAGCATACTTGTGTATTCTTGCATTTTCCTCACACTAAAGGCTACACTGTACTAAAGAAAAGAGACAAGCTCTTTGGTTTCTGAGAACTTACTTTCATCTTCTGCTGATGATGGTAGATCTGCCAGGCGATTTGAACATGCACTGCACACCATTTGCCTGGCTTCTGACATGAGCACAGAGGTCATTTCAAAGCATTAGCACAAAGGTAGTGGCATATAAGGAGGAAAATGTAGGGATTTGAAAGCGAATGAAAATATGATGCTTACTCTTACTGAGGTCCTAAAAGGATCTGTTATCTGTAAGGAGCCGAGGAAGAAAAGGAGAAAAGGAAACAGACAGATAGTTTTGTAACAAAGTCCAGGTACAGTACATGAAATGCTAAAAACATCACAATCCTGATATGATTTTAATGGCCAATATCTTAAGACTTGGCAGCTTACCCTTGGGTCCTTCTGAAGGAGAGTGTGCGAGACCGTTCCTGGTCGTGCTGCAACATCAATAGTGTTTGGAGCCTGGAGAGAAAATGAAGACCATTTTAGATAAAGCTAATGGAACGCGGCACAACACTGAAGTCTGTTTATTTAATATTTGAAACCATGCACTGTTCAGAGATATTGCACTGCATTTTTTGGCTCCTTGGTGTGATGACTGAAGTCCTGCATTTTTAACTGAAGATCCTATTAAATCAAAATTGAAATGGTGTAGCTTCTATGTCTTAACTTTGATGATGTCTACAGTATAGGGTAAAACATTTAGCAGAAGCATGCATTTATAAAACCGACTAGCAATTAGCAATTCAGGGTGTATTACTGTGACCTATCGCCTATTGCCTATTAAAGCCTATTGGTTACTTAACAAGAACATAATAATCCCATTGATATGCTCCATCCAACATCCTGTTTCAAAAGGAAATGCATCAGATCTGGAAAAAAAATCATGTGATTCATCATGGGTGTAGCCTAAAGCTTAAAAACTTCAGTCCCAACAAGTTTCATGGATGCCATAGTCATTTATACTCATAAACGTCATACTTGCTGGAAACTTCAGACTGGCTCTACCTTTGACTGGTAGCTAACACGAGAGTGAGAGTCATTTGAGAAGTGCCAGGTAAAAACCATTACACACCAAGTGAGTGAAAGCCATAAAAAACACACTGCAAAAACACACATGGTAGCCACCCTCCTCAAGACCACAGTCTAAAGTTAACACAAAAGCCTCCAGCAGGATACTGAGCCTGAGCCTCTTTGCATAATCCATTAGTGGAGAATGTGGCAGTGGTAGATTTTTCTGTCTGTCTGCAGTATAAATGAGCGGGATTAGAGAGCACCCTGAATACTAATGGTAAGGTGATGCTGGGCTCTCAATCAGCTGCATTTCTGCAGTATACAGGAAATGGAGAATGATTTGATCCCATTCTTATTTGTTTTTGGACTTTTTTGCCCCTTTTATTATCATAAAATGTGACACGAACGTATTGAGATAAAGAGAGGGGGGTGTGATTGAGACATGACCCATCCCAGATTTCACTCGGTCTCTGTCAGATGAGCATCCAAGGCTTAACATGCCTGGAGATCATTTGCTAGACATTAGGGCTGTGACTTGGCAGGGTTTTTAAACTCAAATCAACTTTTTTTTACGACCTGCGCAGAGTAAAATTACCACCATATGACTATGATTGGGGTAGGACAATGTCAATGGTAACACACTTAACTGTAAAATTACCGTAAAATTCATGATTTACAGTTCAGATACAGGTTTTCACACAAAAAAAGTTTTATAAATTAAAAAAAAGAAAAAGTAACATTTCAGCCTTTAAAACTAAAAAATAAATAAATAATAATATTGATGAGTCAGAAGTATTAATTATTATTAATTTAAACATTATTATAAATCATATTATTTAAACAGCAAATGTGGTTTACTGTCTTTTTTTATATCCGATTTTTATAATGCATGAGATTCTTGTAAATCAACCAGTTAACGTTTACAACCGTGTTTGCGGTGTAAAAACATAGGTTGATTTTCGCATCAGTCTGAACAAAAACAGCAGACGGGCTTCTTAAAAAAAAAATCTGAATTCATTCGCTGCCAGCAGGAGGCGCTTTCAGAACAGAAGAAATATAGCGGTTTACCAATATGTACAAATTGTTTGCTTGAAATATGTGGCTTGTTGTCAAAGAACAGGTTAATCACCTGTGAAAACGACAGCCTGAACAGTATACCACGTTCAATACCCCAATTACTCAAATTTTATTAACTTTTTTTTTGGTTGAAAAAAAATAAAGAAAAAAATTGGTGCAGCACTAGTCCTGTCCTGTAAGATTCTGGAGATTAAATTTAACTTCGATACTTTTAACTGAGTAAGACTTGAGACCAGTCCTTTGTTTTGCAGAACAGATGAACTGGCCAAAAATTAATATGTAGAAACCTTTTTTTGTTTTTGTTTTATGGGCCATATTTTTCAAATATTTTTGACTTACTGGTCTTGGCAATATCAGAGTCTGCAAGCAGGAAATCTGAAATGCCCAAACAAGCCACATGGGTCTCTTTCTCATTCTGCTGAAGTCAAAACAATTCTTTCTACCTTCCCACATGTTGTGAATGTATAGTTTTGAGTTCTAACCTTTTGAGGCTGGAAGGCTCCTTGCAGTGAACTGAAGGGCCCTGAATGTGGAAGCAATGGAGGCATGCCTGGCATTGTTGGTGGATAGGAGGGAAAGAACTGCACAGAAAAAACAACATTATTGCAAAGTTTGGAAAACTCTTTGGTGTCTATCATCTCTTTAAGCTATAACAACTTTTTATCCTGCTTTAAAAACAACATTAAACCAAGCATGCTTAAGAAAACATGCAAAAAGTTCACAAATATGTCTCTGCAGTATATGCATCTTCAGTCAAAGCAAGGTTATGCAGTCAAAACATGTGGACACTTACATTTGAATGTCTCAAGAAAGGATTGTCCAGCTTTGGGGCGTACTTGTCGAACTATAAAGAGAGAGGGAGAGAAAAAGAAAGAAAGAGGGTGCAAATTAAAAACATATCAACAAAATCAAAGGCATCTGCAACCAAAAACATGAGAGAGCTTTACTGCAGTGTGCTTACATTGTCAAATAAAAAGCAGATGAAACTCAAATAAATTACAGCCTTTTAATAAAACAATTACACAGTAAAACAGCCATTCAATGTCACATGAAAGAAAACCACTGCAGCCGCAGCTGGAACGGGCTTCACAGAGCCGATCCAGAGTGTGGGAATACGCTCACTAAAGAGTCAAACCAGATCGCTAAACAAATGAAGGCAACCTTCACTTACAGTTAAACAGACGGGAGACATTTATTACATGGCAGTGTCCTTTATACTGAACAGTAAGTCTTTCAAGGCAAGCTCTAATTCTGAAAAGTATAAAGTTAGCAGTTTAACTATATAATAAACAATTACAGTTAGTAGGCTAATGTTGTGAGACTCTGTATTTGCAGAATGAGGACTCATAAGGAAGAGAGAAAGGCTGAAATGGTTCATTTTCATTCAATGGAAATAAAACGTCATTTCAATTTTGCATTTTTTTCATCACTGTAATAAAACAAATTCATCTATAAATGTTTAAAGAACAACAACAACAACAACATACATTTAAATATTTTTTGTAACATTTTACTATCAAGGTAACCCAGCATCTTTGTCACCTTGATTCCACTGGCTTGAGTTTTTATCACTGTAACGTCAGCGCTGCTTTTAAAACAAAGTCAATGCTACTGAGTTCAATGCATTTCTTTTACATAAACATTGAAATCCTTTACAAAGCCCCTTATATAGTGTTGTTTCTACAGAAGCCTGTCGTCTTATGTCTCAGCTGATGGTAATAAAAGTGGATAAACCCTGTGTGTGTGTTACTTTGAACAGCAGCAGTGCTTGAACCACAGCCCACTCATGGTACAGACTTCATACTCCAACAGATCAACAGGCATAAGCTGCTTTTATCCTGCATTATATGCATGTGTGGTGATAATTAGCTTAAATCAAATACAGGAGGTTGCCCTGGCGGAGAAAATCGCTGATCTGGCTTCCCTGCGTGTTGCACTTCTGTGATCCTTCTGAGAGCCACACGTCTGCTTTATGGTTAACACTTGCCGAGTAAATATAGCAAAGGTTTATAGTGGCCCATAAACAACATTGCTTCATAATTCACAGCTCCTGTCAGAGCTTTATAACAAACAGCTTTGGCAAATCAAGGCTCAATATTACATCTGTAAACAATTAAATCTTTATATAAGAAAAGCTAGGAGGAAGGGAAAAAAGAAAAGACAGACATTATATGAAGTGTTATATCAACATGAAACGCAATTTGCAACCCACTTTACTTAGAGTAACAAAAGGTAGTTTTCCTTTATCAGGAATTTTTTTTGGGGGCGGGGGGGGCATACATCAATGAATCATGCACAATACATGTATAAAGGAAGCAAACTGGGTTATTTCTGGTTTCATGTTGACTTTAAAAATGACTTTTATACTGTTTTCTATTGATCTCAGTAGACAACAACACTGCTTCCTATATGCAAAAGCTCTTAAACCAAGCAGAAATGTTTTAGAAATCAAGCATCAGCACACCTGTCAGTAGAAAACATCATATTTAAATCACATTGTGTTGAAAGCTGTTCAGCAAATAAGATTTGTATCTCGTAAAACATTTGAGGAAGGTGTGGAGGTGTGTTTGTGATTCAGCACCAGAGATAAGATGCATAACCAACATTTTCCTCGATATTTCAGTCCTTCAGTTTCTGATGACGAAACGGTTCTGTAACCCACAAGAATCCGGACAGCGAGCTACAAAACATATGGCATGTTTTAAGCTAGATTTCAATCTTTGGAGATGGTAATCTATGATTCAGAAATGCTTGACTTTTCATCTAGCACTCTTGACATAATATCTTTCGGATTGGTTGACAGTGGCGATAGTATGCAGATAAGACATTCTTGTTCCTGTCTGAACACGTTTCAGAGATCTGAATGCATTTCATATGGCTAGCTGACTTTGAGGAGCTTAATTTATCTGATTACAGGCTGCCAAAGTTTTCTTCTAATAGCCGATTTGCACACGGAAGCAATTACGCTTTATCAAAACAGCCCCGTTGATGTCATGACTTTCATCTGCAGTGAGGTCATTATGTTTCGACCGCAAGCTTTGAATGCATCACACAGAATGAGTTCTGTCTGTACCTCAGTCACGCCATAAGACCCTGCCTGCCTCCTGTTTTTCTCAAACAGCCCCCAGCACTCAGAAACATCACCATTCTGCTCATATGAAAGCAATAAAACATCTCTGGCTCGCACTATTAAAGCGCAATGAGTACGGCATGTCAACATGACAGCAAAAAGGGTTTTTATTAGGGGAAGAGCTACAATATTTGTGGTTGTCATGGGACAGTAGTTTATCTTGTTAGGATGATGGGTATCGGTTATGTCACTGCTATAAAACTATTTTAACCCCATGGCCTCTGTTTAAGATCTGGCATGGTTTAAGATAAGCCTTAAGTCTCTGTAGTGGGTTGTAAACACTATATATAATCACTATTATATAACAGCTCCAGTATCACCACCCTGCATCATATTTTCTGAATAAAATCCATTGTTTGTTTCGTACAAATTTTGGGATGCTGATTCCTAAAATAGTGTCTGTTCTGCTCTGCCACGGCATGCTTTCTCACAAAATATGAAGTGCATTTTGTGACATTTTTGCTTTTTACAGCCATTTGTAAGGTGAAGTCTTGTGTTATCCCTTAATCACCAAAAATAAAAAAAATGCCACTAAGACGTGATTCCTGCCTTCCTCTGAACCAGGTTCAACTGTTTGTTCAATTCTCAGCTGTTCTTTTTTTTTACATGTATGAATAATTTCAAAGACGTTATGTTATGCATAATCTTTTATGCCTAATTTCAAGTTTCAGAATTATGGCCAGTGATGAAAAAAAGAAGCAAATTTAACTATAAACTTGTGTTTATGTACATTTCTTTTCCATTAAAGGGACTATATGAACATTTTAAGATTTAAGTTAAATGATACATTCTGAATACTTGTATTGTCATTAAAAAGATTGTAAAGCTATTTAATTGTGCATTAAAGCTTCCAAAAATCTTCATTATTATTCAGTAAAAAAAAAAAAAAGAAATCTGTATGAAATTTATTTTTATTATATTTTTGAACTCAGCATCATCAAATTATGCAATGTTAGCGCTTTTCAAATGTTTTTTTAAGATGCAGGGTGTTATGATGTGAATGGATGTGGTTTCAAATAGGCCGCCAGTGTGTGTTACTGTTACATGTAACCGGTTTGGCTTTTCTTGGAACTATTTCTGTCAACTGTGATAAAGGTTGATGAAATAACTGGCCATATTGCATCTAAAATATACGTCACTCGTGTTGCTCGTCTGAATATCAGCAAAACCCTGATGTGGCCGTGCTTATATTCAGTACGACAGCATGAATGCGCGTGTCATTTCCTGTTAAAACAGGACTGGTGCATAGAAGGGGCTTGTTTTTAATAGGTCGGAGTATTTTAAGGGGGAATAGGGAGGTAGGAAGGGAGTAAAATCTATCTGTTTTTACTTATCCTCACATTTCTGGCTGGGGTACGCACCATGGGAGGTGCAGTGGGCGGCCCAATGATGGCTGCCGGGGGCAGACTGGCAGGGAAGGGCGTGAAGGTGTGCTGATGCGTGTGTTGGTGCTGGTGCATATGCTGATGTTGGTGAAACTCGGCCCGGAGGAGCGACACAGGGCCCAACGGCGACCCTGTGGCCCCCGGCGCCGGCCCCCGACCTCGCTCCGAGCTCTGAACCAGGAAGCGGTTGTTCAGCTCCTGCCGCAGAAGATCATGCTCTGCAAGAAAGGAGAGCGAAGGGGGAAAAGGCGGGAAAGGGGGGAGATGGGGAAGACACGGGAGGGAAAAGAAAAAAAAAGGCACGGGCGGCCAGTGAGTTTTCACAACAGTGGTAGGAAGAAGCGAAAGAGGGTAGTCACCTGGCTTTCTCTGTTTCTCCAATTCAAGGTGTGAGGGTTTTCTACGTGAGGACTCATTGGTGGAGGTAAGAGAGTTGCCTGTGACAATGTGCCAATCAGAATCCCCGAATGAGGCTGGCAATACATGATTGGTTGGTTGAAAGATATCAAGAGGCTGGTATCTAAAGACAAGAGAGAACCAATAGTCACCTCAGCAGAAAACACACACACACACTTGAGCCGACAAACATAAACTCTTATACGGCCTTAAAGGGATCGTTCACCCCAAAATGAAAATTACCCTCATTTTGTTCCAAACCTGAATGACTTGATCTCTTCTGTGGAAAACAATACAAAATATTTTCAATGCACTGACATATATTGCATGGATAATTAAAAAAAATAATGATTATAAAAGAAGAAACAAATGCATACAGGTTTGCATACAAAATTTTCATTTTTGGGCAAACTCTCCCTTTGAGACCCTTCTTAAAATTTAAGGAACTCTTTAAGCACTTGCTTGATGCAAAAAAAGACATTAATATATACTTTTAGTTTGTTTCTAGTGATCAAAAACAGTACTTTTGGTACTTCTGCAATTACCTGAGACATGTGTTTACCAAATGTTTACACCATAGAGGTTGGCTGAATGTATAAACCTGCAATTTTTTTTATTAAATGTATTTTTATTCTTAACTTGTTTAGATTTAGATCAGCATACAGCTTTTAAAAATGCCTGGAACTGAAAAAAAAAATAAAGATACACTTACCGTATAAAGAAAGGCTGAGATGAAGAGGACCGGTATAATTTTCATCTCACATTTTGCATTTAGTGTAAATTGTTTCAAAATCTGATTTATAGGGCTGCTCCGATCATGATCGGCCGATCGTTAATGCGCATCTCGTCAGTAAAGCCGGTTCTCTAATCAGCGGTAAATTCCATCAGGAGCGTGATTTCACATAGAGCAGCTGAACTGACTTTACTGACGAGATGCGCATAACGATCGGCCGATCGTGATCGGAGCAGCCCTAATGATTTAACTGTCAAAGGTAAAATAACAGCCAATAAAACTGAATTTTACTGCTGAAGTGTCCTTCCCAGACACAGGATCCAGATATTAGAAATAAACAGTACAGCTGAAATCCTTTTTTTATATTACAGGCATCAAATTCAGTAGAAAAATTGGCCAACTGGATATAAGTCAAATATTTCATATGCTGACCTCTGATGTGTGCCCCATTTCGCCTCACTCTTGAAATATCTTGGGAAAAAATGCAATTTAAGAGCAATGCTGTTGTTACTGAATACTTTATCCATAAAGCTCTTTAACAAGGGTTATTTGTCAACAAACAGAGCAATTTATGCTTTACACCATGAAATTTAAAGCACAGGAACTGTAGCATAGGTCCATACATTTGTGAGAACCAAATTTGTTTATAAGACTAGCACTACATTAAATATGATTATTTAAAACAGGATGAATTCTGATGAACAAACTATGTATATAATCACGTACTCTCATTTCGATCATACACTCATCCCTTAGGTCTAAGTTAAAAACTTTATACCCTTAGTGCACTTACACACTAGAAAAAGTAAAAAGTAAAACCGGGTATACGCCGGGCAAAAACTGGACCCTCGATTCTTACTGGTCAAGGAAAGTTAATGTCGAAGTGCAAGTTAAGATTTTTACATCTTTCACACTTTCGATTTGCAGCTGTTTCTGGTGCAGTGAACTCTCTAGCATCTACACACCCTTATGCAAGTTATATATTTGAATTAATTTGTCATATTACAGAACTGAAGAACCTATTGTCCAAAATATAATCTAATCTCATACTAACTACACCATATACAGTTTAAATCTCAATGAAGGGGTTCTAACCTGGATAGGGTGGTCCGGCAGGGTGTCCTGGCACCACCAGGCTGTTGGTCGGTAAGGTGGGCGGAGGAGGCAGTGTAGCAGGGTTGGCAAACATGGCCGGATGGCGGGAGAGGTGAGAGGGCGAGTGAAGGGAGTAGTGGGAGGAGGGCAGACCGGCGATGGAGAGAGGAAGAGGAGGAGCAGGAGACGGGAGACCGCTGATGTGATGAGAGGAGTGAGGCAGGTGGTGTTTTGGAGGAAGCGTGGAAGGGCTGTTGCTGTGATTAGAAGGAAAGACAGTATATGAGAAACTATATTGATATTAGCGCAGCTTATAAACTTACAGCAGTCCATTTTCAGATTTTATTACAAATTTAAATGTGTTTTTGTTGTGAGAAAAACAGTAAATAGAATAACGGCAATCAAGAGTTTGTGATAACTGGCAGTGAGTCTTTCACATTGCTGTGGAGGAATTTTGGCCCACGCTTCTTTGCAGAATTGTTTTAATTCAGAAATCATGTTTAAGGTAATGCCACAGCATCTCAATCGGATTTAAGTCCAGACTTTGATTTGGCCACTCCGAAACCTTAATTTAGTTTTTCTTGAGCCATTCAGAGGTGGACTTGCTGGTGTGTTTGGGATCATTGTCTTGCTGCATTACTGCATAATGTTTTTGCCCAGTCTCTTTTTTATTGTTGAATTATGAAGACTGATCTCAATTGAGGCGAGTGAGGCTTTCAGTTATTTAGATGTTGTTCTTGGTTCATTTATGACCTCCTTAAGTCGTCGTTGCACACAAAAATAAATTTTGGTAGACTGGACAATCCTGGGAAGGTTCACCACTGTTCTAAGTTTTCTCCATTTGTGGATAATGGCTCTGACCGTGGTTCGCTGGAGTCCCAAATACTTAGAAAATGGCTTTATAACCGTTTCCAGACGAATACATGTCAACTATTTTGTTTCTCATCTGTTCTTGTATTTCTTTAGATCATGGCATGATGTGTTGCTCTTTAAGCATGCTTCCCTTTGTCAGACAGCTTCTATTTAAGTGATTTCTTGATTCAACAGATCTAGCAGTAATCAGGCCTAGGAATGGTTAATGAAATTTAACTCAGCTTTCTAAAATAACGTGATTAATCACAGTACTTTCATGATTTAACAGAACGGGGCAATACATTTTTCATGTAGGGCCAGGTAGGTTTGGAAAGCTTTTTCCATTAATAAATTAAATCATCATTTAAAAATGAAATTTTTGTATTTACTCGCATTATCTTTGTGTATTACTAAAATTTGTTTGATGATCTGAATCTGACAAATGTAAAGTGTGACAAATATGCAAAAAAAACAATGTATATATATATATATACACACACACACACACACAGGTTTTTGTAAAATAAAAAAAGTTTCTAACCTGATGTCGTAAAGACTGCTGTACGGTGAAGGATGATGATGGTGACTGATGACTGGCTGGCTGCGGTGAGATGGGAGTGGGATTCTGTGCTCCAGTGAATGTGATTGGTTCCTCAGGAGGGAAGGGGTGGGGTTAGGCGACACAGAATCCTTATTGATAGGGAGAGGGTTCGAGGAGAGTGGGTGCAGTCTAGACGCTGGGGCTGCTGCCGCAGCAGGGTCAGGAGACCCCGTAGGGGGCGACGCTGGAGTCGGACTTGAGATTGGCGGGACAAACGAAACGTTGTTACTCTGTTCCTGGCTACGCTGAAGGCCAGACACTTTGGTCGAGTTGGAAATTTTGGACCCGAGATTCTCATTCGTTGGCGTAACTAGAAAAAAAGAGAGACACAAAGAGAGTTTAAAATCTGTATGTGTATTTATTTAGTTTCTGTATTTAATTCAGATGTCAAATTCAGTTTAGATGCTTTTATTGATATACAGTAGCTGGGGGGCAAATAAATCATGCAGTTCTTCCAATTGTAAAAACCAAGTCACCCCACAGGACAGTGAAAGTGCCATAGGGTTTTTTTTTTTTTTTTTTTTGCTCATATGCATGGGAGCATCTCAAATCAAATGCACTTGTAGTTTGGCACAGCTGTTAACATGTAACCTATAGTTTGGGATTGGTTTGCTATTCCATCCATTATGTTGCAGCAAGGTGAAAAGAAACCAGCTGATATGCCTTCTTCACCCACTTTGCATGACGCTGGCATACACCAAGACACCAAACGCATCCACATCTGACTGACTGTCGTCTTCTCTGCACCTCATCTTTCTTATCTCCCCTTTATCGTTTCTTCCCAGGTTTCTTTTCTTTCTGTATTTCTTTCTCTCTCCACGGGTTTTATGAAGTGTTTAATCAGGTCATTTTCATGCTTGACTATAATCAGATGATCCAATTTTCTGCAAGCAATCCAGTCAGAATGAATAAATCAGAGCTAATTAAAGTTAAATGCCGTTCCCATTCATAGATTTACAGAGCACACAGTCTGCCATGAAATAATTATGTTTCAATTGTGCTGTGAAAAGGGATCATGCACCCTTTATACTGGCCTTTCAAAGTCCTCCCCCTTGCTCTCTCTTTCACAAGATATTTCCAGGGATTTCGGTAACACTGCCAGAGTCTTTGTACAGAGGAACTTCTGCTTTTGCTCAGTTAATCTGAGCACAGTGCAAGAAAAAAAGCGTTTAGTAAAATATTCAAGAGTTCAAAAAATGATGGTGCATCATAAAATCCATCTATATATATATATATCCAGACTCAATCCAATAGCTTGTGCACACACAAACACAAATGTGTATATAAATGCACATTTAATAACTCATCTACATCTTAAAATTATTATATCACCAGTTAGTCAATCTGCTCTCTAGGTATCAGTTTTAACAAACCCATTTCAGTCGACAACTGAATGTAAACAAAAACTGTAAGGGACCGCAAAGATTGAGAATCTACCAAGTAAAAAAAGTCCATACTGATCAACCACTTACAGAATTAACTTGTTAAATCAGACTAGAACACTGATATTAACACTGGTAAATATCACTATCAAATCTTACATTTAAAATGTGTTGTTCATACTTTAAAATATAATATTGTGATATCTAAATTCACTTTTAGCATTTTTACCATCATAGTTTCGAATTTTTATATTAGCCCAATTATTCCATATCGTCTTAAGATAAAAAAAGCACTCAATTGGCATACACCTGTTTCACCAATCACAAATGCCTATTTAATTGCCAACAGTGCTAGAAAAGAACACAGAAGGGAAAGACGGAGAGTAGAGAGTAATTTAAGACAATATCTTCAACATGCCACTAATTAGCACATTTAATGCAGTCCTCATTCCTACTTGCTTAGTGCAACCTCAAACAAAGACTTTGAAAGCCTGCAGTACACATACTCTCTCCCAGGCCATTAAAACCTCAGACCGGAGCTCCTAATGGAATATCTGCGCTGTATTAATATAGCACTTAATCATTAATGGACACCAATAATTGATGGATAAAAACGCTAGCTTGAGTTCTTGACATATTTCTCCCCTGCCGAATGTGACGCACCTCCTAAATAAGCCCAAACAGAACGAGTACTTACAAAGAAAATTGTCTTTTTAAGCGTGTAGGTGGTAGAGCTTGTCTGCTTTTGCAACTCTGGTTTGGCTTTTGAAGGTTTTATTCTGGGAACAGCAGTTGTTAGGATTTGTAGGGCAGAGTCTCGTACAAGATTAGCGCAAAATGAAAACTTCTACCCAATCGCTCGGAAAGGTCTAAACAGATGCACTCAAGAATAACCTCGTCTTGCTTGCCTTTTCTCACAAAGCACAGAAGAAATACGTTGCCCGTTGGTGACGTTGCCTTGGAAACCAGTCTCCGAGGCATGTTTGTGTGGTAAAAGCAGACAGTGGTAGTCAGGCTCCTCAGCTAGTGGTCCGTGGCACTTTAGGCACGATGGGCCCTGCGCTCTCTCTTAATGATGATTCTAATGGGCCATAATGGCAGCCAGCAGGCAGGACAAGACATACAAACTTGACTTCTTTCTCATTAAAAAAAGTGTGCCTGTGAATGTCTCTGCTCATCTGGATGCCTGCTGTACATAACGAAGGGACTTCTTCCCTGTCTGGAATGTGGCTGTAATTATTTCGCACAAACTGTGACACAGTGTGATGTCACGCTGCTGCCAGTGGCGGTGCATGTCTTAGCACGGACGGGGTTGTCACCTGCAAAATTCTTGTCAATTTTTGGTTGCGGTAAATTGTTAACATGTCAGCCTCACTGTAGACACATCAGAATATGGATAGGGCAAGTTGCCACATTTAAGATGTACGGCTTTCAATTTTCTCAAAACATTTCATATTGGGACTGTTGGTCCTGAAATTCTGCCTTAGGAATCTTTTAATGAGAAGACAGTGCCAAATAAACTTGTAACTCCTTTGACTTTCGTTTCTGACAACTGACAGGCCTCAAGGCAGAAATATTTCTTCGGAGGTAAACAAGACCTCATTATCCAACACCAAGGTCAGTGATAGATTTACTGTGCCCAGTAACAACAGAAGCTCACAACACACCAACTTCAGTGTAAATGGAGTAGATTCTTACTGCTTACCCATTCAAACATTGCCACCGTGATTTTAGGGTCTTGGATTGGTGCTTGCTAGGTGTTCGAAGTAGTTTTAGTGTATTGCTATTACTAGGGTGCTGCTAGGCGGTTACTCCAAAAATTCTGTTAGATATGGCTCTTTCTATGGACTATTTTCACCCACTTTATTGTCCAACAGGCAAAAATCATCATTTTGATTGCTTAATTATGAAAAGTTAAACCAAAACTATTTCTAACAAGTTTCACAATTTCATGTTTCATAACCATAATGGTACATTCATAGATTGCCTCATGCAAATACCCTGGGGTGCAGACACAAGTCAGTCGTGTTCATGCAACACCAGAATACTAATGTAATTGGATGTTGTCACTCTGACGGTCGTGAGAAAAAGAGGTGAAGAAATATGGCCAGGTGTTTGTTCAAATAAGAAAAGTAATGCTAAGTAGAGTTGGTAACTATTTCAATAATTTAACAAGGACTTCTTGTTAATCCTTGCCATGCCATTTTATGCCTTACAGTGCTGTGAAACTTCAAACAGAAGAGCATTTGTAACATAGAACAGGAAACAGAAGAGACTGAGTGAAATCACAGCAGAGCTATTAGAAACACAGACAAGAGCGCCCACAGATTTGTGGAGGTCAAAGGTCGCATTCTGAGGAGGGAGTGGCACTCCCTTGGGACGTGTTGGCATCCCTGTTCACCAGATGACACTTCAGCAGACTATTGATCTATCTTCTCCCCCTACTGCTTCTCTCATGGGACTCTGACCTCAACACGTGCCCACTGTGGTAGAAACCACTAGCAGTGTCGGTAGGGGTGTGCATACTTATGACGGATGGTTCTAGCAGAGGCAGGGTGACCCCAGCATCGCCCCACAGCTGTCCCACTAAAATATATCCTTGACCTCTGACCTCATTTCAGGCTCAGAGAGCCTTCTTGGAACATCTGGAGAGATGCCGTACTATAGCCATCTCACACACACACACACACACACACACACACACACACACACACACACACACACACACACACACACACACACACACACACACACACACACACACACACACACACACACAAAGGAAGTGTAGACAGATGGCTGTAGCTTCCAGAGAAAATTCTTTCCAGGGTTCTGAAAAAGTGTATAATATGTGACTTTTCTAATCTACTTATGATCAACAGTTGTGTAACTAATAGCAAGGAAATTAATTTAATGCAACTAAATCATCAGGACATAATATACAGGCACACACAACTTCCTTTGAATTTTTGTTCATGACTGTATCTTAAAGGTCCCATGATCTGGATTATTTTCTTTTTTTTTTGTAATTTAAAAAAAAAAGAAATTACTAACAATATCTGAGCTCTCGTTTTCTCAAATGCAGAGCAGGACACCCAGGGCTTGGTTTACACCTATCAAAATCTCTGGGGGGACATATACAGGGGCAAGGGAAACTCATATTAATGTTAAAAAACCTCATAAAGTGACATTTTTATGCCATGGGACCTTTGAATTAGTACATATTTCATTGCAGGAAAGTAATGGCACAAAATCATACCTTATGCATTGCAGGGCTGGGCATCATTTAGAATTGAATTTGACAACACCTTTTACATTTAAATTTTGGAATTTGAATTAAATTTGAAAAACAACAAACATGACTCAATCCTAATTTGAAATTACAATAAAAAAAAAAAACAAAAAAAAAAAAACATGCATATGTCTACTTTTTATAATGATTTATCACAGATGTTTTCCCTAGTATTTAACCAGAAAAGCAAAATTTGTCATCAACACACTATTTTCAACATAATGCTCGAAACACACTAATCCTAATGTTGCACACTATGAACTGCGACGCAGCAGTGTCTATTTCCAGACTATTAAGCCCCCCCACCCCCCTTACAACAATATTCTCAACCGTCTCCTGTTGCACATGCAAATGGAAGATTAAGGATTTACGTCTTAGTCTGTCTCGTTTTTATATGTAATAAAAACAGCTCATATGCAAACAAGGTCTTAAGATAAGGCAGCAGGGGATGCAAATTCTCTCAAATGACCAGGGGCCTCTGATGCTTATTGCAAATACTCACACACCATGCTGCCTTCTGCCGAGAGAACTCAAGCCTAACGCTGCACATTGTGAGTTCATTTCCCTCGCAAACCCTGTGGTATATCTCTCCATCAACACTGTGTGCCAAAAAATAAACATTAATACTCATGCACAAAAACAGAAATAAAATCTTAGGTAACAAACTAAAAGCTGCCTCCAGCTGATGAAGTCAACAAACAGAATAAGACACAGGAATTTATCTCCCGAACAGGTGCTGCGTGGAGAGCTGTCATCTTTTCACAGATTAGCGGCATCCAGACAGGAAATTCTCTCCTCTTTACCAGTCAAATCCACTGGGATCTGCATTTCATTGTGCCAACAAAGAACAGAGAATGCCAAAACATCTAAATCACAACTAGGTGGGTTCGTCTAGCTGATGAAAGAGATTTTGGCTTCAGATATGTTGATAATAAGCCTGAATATTGTCAAAATGTGATAAATTAATTTATGAAGAAAAACACCATCTAGAGATGGTACAGTATATTGGTGACCAAATTGGCACTTATATTACGTTTTTTTCTTTTGAGATAATATTTTAGTAGTAATTTCACATGGTAATACATGATAAATTATTAAATTAAAAATATAAATTATTAAATATGTATTTATATAAATGTATATGCATATTTTATAATGTAAATATGTCATGACTTGCACAAAAATAATGTATCCGGATTTCCAAAAAAATATAAAGCAATAAAAACTTTATTAATAGCCAACTACCAATACTAATTGAGCACCAAATCAGCATATTTCTGAAAGATCATCCACTGAAAACTGGAGTAATTTTAATGGAAAATTCCACCATAAAATAATGAATAAAACTTTAAAATATGTTACAATATAATTTTTCTAATGGTAATTTTTACTATATTTAAAAAAAAATATTTCAAATCAAGACAGCCTCTGTGAGCATGAGGAAAGAAAATCCAAAATGAGATCAGTAGATATTAAATGTAAAACAAAAAATGTTTGGATGTAGGTCACACTCTTTACAGTGACATATGTTTTGCTTTTAGCATTATATGCAGTTACCATTTTACAGTACTGTTGTATAAGCTGCCCAACAAATGCATAAAAGCATACCGTACTTCTCTAAGAGAAGTTTAGTTGAAGCTCCTCTTAATCCATCCCTCTGAGAAAACAGACAAGCAAAAACAGCCTGTGTGTTTCAATTCAATTTAAGGGCCAATGACAGCTGGTGCGAAGACATCGGTCCTCTATTTCCATCTCTGTTCGGGACAGGGCAAGGTTGCACCAGAGCACTTCGGGTGTTAAGCTGCAACATGTTGGCTGGTGAAGCCCACACAGAAAATCTGTGAGTGCCTACTGTTCATTTCAGAGATCTGGAAGCTTTCCACGCCCTCCATGAACCACTGCTTCCCCATGCTGGGAACAGACTCACACAGTGCCCATATGCCTCAGACGGCATATGCCATCCTGTTTCATGCCATGCGTGATTACTGATGGACAGAATGAAGACAGGGGAATGGGGGGGGGGGGGGTGGATTCGTTTAAGGTTATTAGCTAAAAATTAGGCACATTGACTTGAGGAACAAACATGATGTTAGATTAACTTATTTTTATTCGCCCTGACTTTCACAGCTACGAAAAATGGCTCCATTGAGCCCATAGAAACTATTTAATGTTAAAAAACATTGTTCACCCAAAAATTAAAACCTCATGTTCTAAACCTGTATAAATAATAAATTAAGTAAAATAAATTCAAAAAGTATCATAAAGGTAATCCATATGAATTCTGAAGCTTTGTGTGTGAACATTGAAACTGAAATGGTTATATAAAAGTCAACCACTCTAGCTCTCATGTCTGATTTGTGACCAGACCATTTGGAGTCAAATCTTTTCAATGAACAGATTCCGTCAAAATGATTCATTTATTATTCAAACTGTATTAAGTCACTGCAGGGGAAGACTAACATCACAAACTAATTGTGCATCCATTTTGAAGTGCAGTTCATATTCATTATAGCTAAGAAAAAGAAAAGAAAAAACATGTTTTCCTGTTTTCTCCATTTTCTGCTCTGTGTAAACAACAAGGTGAGCAAATAACAACAGCACTGCTTTCTGGATAAAAAAAAGTTATATTCCTTTAACACTATGCAGTACTTCTTAAACATTGGGGTTTAAGACAGCGATGAAAAATACAAGCTCTTCACTAATGTGGCTGGGCATTTCCAAGCGTCCCAGATTGTTTGTGTGGTACCACGTTGTGCCCAAACGGCTCATCATTTCATTAATTAGCTTGAGCTGCACGGTTGGCAAACGCAGCAGGCACGGCGGCAGCTGTCTGGATTGATTAGAGAAGAGAACCCAGCGCTGCAATTATCTAGATGACTGCAGACAATGGCTGTCTGCTCTAATAAAGATTCGTCTTACGGCTCAGCAGGGTGTTGGAATCAGTGGAGACTCAAGTCGTATGCAGGCCAATACAACAGACAAATTTCTATTCCTCGACCTTTGACATTGGGAGGAAAAGCCGAAATATGAGAAGCACCCATAAATGGCCACAGAGTCAGTTCATTATCAGATTAACCTTAAAGCAGGGATTGGATTAGATCCTTCGAAAATCTGGGAAATTTTAACCATTACGAGCCAATAATATTACAAGCGTAAAAACCACAAAAAAATCATCAGATAACCAATATGGCACCAGCACATTGTGCATCCCCACTCACCACCATAGTATAACTCCCAGCGACATTCCTTTCAGGAACATCAGCCGTCATTATGGAACATTCTGGAATGGCAGCCCATTCTCTCTCAGGTTCTCTGGCTCTGGTTTCTTCTCAGCCTCGCTTCACAGGGCAGCACCAGGCTCAATAATCCCACCTTAGCATGTCAGCTTTATTTAGCTACATAATGCCCTTACAAATCCAACAATACCTCTTTGTTACCCTGCAGGACAGCATCCTCTATTAGCAATGCCAGCTGCTTTTCTCCTGATTTACAGGCCGCAGAGAAAAGGAGGAGAGCTGAAACAGGAGGAGAAAAGCAAATGCAAAAAAAAAAAAAACAGGCCAAACAACATGGGCAAAAGCCATTTGGGGTAGCGAGCATTTTGCCATGGGAGAGCACAATTAAAGGTGTTTTCTAACAATGCTGTCAGGCATGAACCTGTTTCAGACCCGTATGACATATAATATCATCTTTCAACGAGTAACTGATTACTTTTCAGTGGAAGAGGAAACGGATGAATGGGAATCGTTCAACGGCCCAAGTAGCATAACATGGGGCTGAAAGAGTTCTTGTGCTTTCTTGCCCCCCTCTTTATGTACCTGGAACTGTCTTTCCTATCACTGTGAACTCGCAGGAACAATCCCAGTTTGACAGGCCTTCTTCTACTCGTCACACCTGACTTCTTGTTTTGACGTCGTGGCCATAGTGGCAAGGTGGTGTAAAGGCATATTGTCAATATTTTCATTGGGATAATGTTCCCTCAAGTGCTTTTTCACTTAACTGCTTCCAGTAAAAGAAAAGAGCATTGGACGGAAAGCGATTTGCTTGGTTGGCGTACATGCTTGCACGCACGCCTCACAAGAAGGTGCACATGTCGACGACCGTATGCATGTTTTTTTTCCAAATGTCTTATGATTTTTCTTTCTTCCCTAATGACTCGCCTTGTGACTTTATTATGAAGTAATTCAGGCATCTCAAGGCAAAATATATCTCGACATCTTCACGCCAAATTAAACTGGATAATCGGCTTTAAGCAGAGCTGATTGTATCTTTCATAGTGTGACTTTATGGATAAAGCGTATTATGAAAGAACATGACATGAACACAGGTCAAGTAACAGTCAGACCAACGGTTTGATCAGACCTACACATAGATAAAAGATTGTATGGACTGTTTCTATCCATTCCTGGAATATTTCAGCATAAAAGATTTGCACTCTTCCACCAAAATCCTTCACAGATGCTTGAAGAGCATTACGTCCCATTGAAGACCATACAGGGCATGTTTTACTGTGTTGTTTTTATGAATGCCTGAAGATTGTACAATATTCTGCAGAAAACACTGGACAAGTTTTTTTTTTTTTTACTGAAGGGGGAAATCACCCCAAACAAAACAATCTTATAATTCGATCTAAACTTATTTTCAGGTAGTCTGGGGACTAGCATCTCCCAAAAAAAGCTTCTGTATTTAACAGGCCAAAAAAATGACCATGAAACTCCAGTATTTTGAAAGGAGGAGGTCTAGGGTGCCTTTTTTTGAAATGCATCACTTCTGTAAGACACTGTTTTAAGAGGTGACACCTTAGAGTTTACAATAGCCAAGCGTGTTCTTTCATGTAGACAGGGACTAAATTACAGCTCAGAGACCCTCTTGCTGACCTCCTCAGGTGGGTTTGACACTGGGATAAAGACATGGGATAAGGTTGCAGGGAAATATCTGGTTAGCAAACACACGCTCCTTTTAGGCACTTTCAATCATGCAAGAAAGGCACAAAACAATGGGGGTGAGGTATGCAACGAGTGTCAGTTTAGTTTCTTAACAGAAGCACTGCAGACAGAAATATTGAGGTAAAATAAATATGATAGTGTTTTTCAACAAACTAGGGTCAGACATTTGTAAGAGTACATTGTATGACAGTACACAAAAATACAGCATGACCAGTACAGTCAGACTGACAAATAAATTATGTTCTTTAAATAAATCATAAAAAGTCATAGTTTCTGAATCTGAACAATCTTTCACAGCTGCTAATACAGTTGTACTGGATGCTCATGTAATAAGATACACATTCAGAAAAGTTTTACACAGATTAGTTCGACACTGAACACTTCAGCCATGCTCGTTTGCATCAAATTAAATATGGCGTCTACTCTGACCAGGGCTTAAGATGTATGAGCCTAAGCTAAACCCATCCGTATAGACTTTAAGCAGTACAGGGAAGTAATAAAGGCAGTCTGAAGGGGAAAGGAAGGTTTTGGAGGTGTGCCAGTAAAACTAATGGAGACAGGCCCTCTGTCTTGACCTCCAGCACTGCTCAGGGGAACCCGCTCAAACATGCATGTCTCCTCTAATTTCCTGTTACAGCTCTTTCACACACACACACACACACACACACACACACACACACACACACACACACACACACACACACACACACACACAAACACACACACACACACACACACACAAACACACAAACACACAAACACATATATATAGAGAGCACATGTATTTCTTTTTTAAATAAATGTATATATATATATATATATATCATTTAACTATTAAAATGTATTCTTTCTGGGTTTTATTTTCTTTCAAAAGTACATATTTCTTTAATTTCAGACCACGAGTGCAACTTCTTAAAAGGTTTACATGTGAAAAATGCATGCATCTAGAATCCAGCTTCTTACATTCATGGGGCACACAAAGCACATAATAAATGGTTCTAACTAAAAATGAGCAAGTGTTTTCTTAATGTTTAGGCAGAATGCAGGAGGTGTAGCTTTTCAAAGACTGCTGTCCATGACTATACTAAACCCAACCTTTTAAGTAGAGGTGCATCTGCGTTTCCTACAAAAGTGTTTAAGTGCTAATAGGGCAGCTAAAAGCCTCCCAGAAGAGAAGAATTATAAATGGAGACCCAGGTGGTTCATTCTTGCTGAAAAACCTTTGGGCCATACTAATGTTCTCACTGCTCCTGGTTCAAATTCAGGCTGTTAGTAAAAGAAAATCCATAGCCTCGGGTGAATAATAAAGCACCTCAGCTGCCCATGTAGATGCGACCAAAACTGTGTTCTGTGACATGCTTTCAATTTACTTGCAATCATACCTCAAGAGAAGACATCTAAAATCATGATCCAACACCCTCATCGATGCTACAGGGGTTCAGACCTGAGCTGAATGCATTTATCTTAGATATCTTGGGTTCATGTGTAAAAAAAAAAAATAAAATAAATAAATTATCGTGTCCAATCCAACAAAGAACATGCATTGAGTTCATGTAAACATCACAGGTTATTCAGGAATATCCAATTTAATTCCTGGATTGTATGGAATTATGTATTTAAAGTATAAAATTAAAATGAGTTGAAATTCAAAGAAAGCCAAATGCATTCTTTTTGTTGAATGTCTTTAAATTCTTCCTTTTGATACTTCAATTTAAATTTCAATTGAATTTCTCATTACCAGTTTAACTCAAGACCCTGGTTATACATAAACAAAAATATTTATGTCATGTTTTATGTCCTGTGTTTAGAACTATGGGTTAGTTTCTCAGAAAAGTATAAATACAATGGGGCAGACACTATGTCTGGAAACCGGTTTGAATTCAAATTACATATAAATAATAAAGGAAACGATGTTGGTGATGCTAGTGGTTCAGAATTTCAACTCCACCTTTAAGATAACATTACAAAACTCACGAGTACTCCAATGGTTGTATCGCACAAAAGCAGGACTTGTTCTGTACCTACTCATCATTTTCACATCTATTGCCACCGTGGCCCTTCATGCCCCCTCGCACCTAGAAAAGGCAGCTAGGTCTACCTCTAAATGGCTCTTCATAGTCGAGATCCACTCCTGGGACCCTCTTATCCGGTCTCTCCCAAGCGAGGCAACACATCAGCGGGGTTCAGCGTCCCACTTTTCCGCTGCTCTCCAGCGTGGTGCTAAAATAACAGCCACTCTATGTCTGAATAGGGCCACTGGAGAGAAAGGCTGTTAAGAGGCCTATCCCGTGTTCGGCGCAAGGGGGAACAGATGCCTGTTTGATTAATAGAAGACCACACAGACTGGGATTTATAAATTTGTTCTTTCCTTCTTTTTTCATCGCCAAGAGCCTCACGTGGAGCGGTATTTGCGCCTTAGCGTAGCTTGAAACGATTAATGACCGTCTGAATGTACAATACGAACATCTCTCGCTGAAGTGCATCCCTCTATGGTTTTCTACCATGTGCTGATTTCAGGGCTAATTAGCTTAACCTCACAAACCGTCTCTCTGAGCTGCAAGACTTCAGCGTGATGAATGCAGATGGAATAACGGAGTTAGCATGTGTTTTGTACTTAGCGTACTTAGCGTGAGCACCAAATATGTATAGCATTGATAAAGTGCATCAAAATTTGAATAACACTTCTTGCATGACATACAGCAACCATCTTAAAGTGCGTCTAAGTCCTTTGAACTCCAACAAGCATGGAAGCGCTTTTGCATTGTTCCTGGTCATGGAAATCTGTTCACTTGACCTCCTCCTTGCGCTCGGCCACAGAATCACGGTCTTTATAAGATTCTTCTGAAACGGTTCCCTTAATGTCGAATCCATTACAAGCGTGTTTGCAATATCCATCTAGTCTAGCAATCCGTCTCTGCCAGTGACTGAACATTATCCAAGCTTCATGTTTGGCCACAAGCAACAACCATCTGGCTTTGGAAGCGAGTATAACAACGTCCTCTGCAAATAGCATTGATTTCAAATGCAGGACACAATGAAAAAAAAATGCTAAAAATCTCATCCTGGCATCTCCTTCAAACGGGCGATAAAGAGCCAAGCGTACATATTTGATATTCACTGCCAATTCTGATAAAAAACATACTCTCTCTCTCTCTTAAACAAATGCAACTACCCTGCAGCTAGACTGATGGTTATCCCAGCTCTAGCGGGAATGATCACACTGGGGATAGTTAAATGAGCTCCAGCAATCAACTCCTGAAAGAAACTGGCCATTAGCTGGCCAACCAGTGCTAAAATTACCCTGCGCAAATGCAGGCAGACTCCTGAGAAGGCCTGACCTCAACTTTACAAGCTGCTCTCCTCGCTGTAGGGCTTCTAGATCATCTCAAGAGCGTTGTTCCATCACCGTCTGTTCCCAGGGCGGCCGTGGCACTGGGTAAGGATGGTTTTAACAGGCTTAGCCCAGGGAAAGCTTACTGAGAGGTGAAAGACGTTTACTTGAAGTCTGCCCAACTATGGAACAATGGCTTCTCTTATGGTGGCTGTAGCAGGGTCGGCTGCAGCTCAGCTTTCTACACAAGCACCAAATGTTATTATTCAAGGACTGAGGTCTTGTAAATCTTTTGAAAGCATGTCCAGTTAAGATCCGGGTTCAGATTTATGTGCATTATGAAGTTACTTTCATAAGCACATTTTCCGTAAAAAGTCTAATTACCATAATGCAGCTGGATGTTTTACCAGTTATTCTCAATGGGGATTCCTCGCATTATTGTAATTAAATCATTTAATGATCTAAATAAGTATAAATTAAAAGTAGTACAACCAATACAATGATGAGCATAAAACTATGAAGAAAAAAAACATGTTTCTTATACTGAACAAAATGTATGTGTCAAAATTATAGCAATACAGTATATATGTGACCCTGGACCACAAAACCAGTCATAAGGGTCAATTTCTCAAAACTGAGATTTATACATCATCTGAAAGCTGAGTAAATAAGCTTTACTTTGATGTATGGCTTGTTAGGATAGGAGGACAATATTTGGGTGAACTATTTGAAAATCTGGAATCTGAGGGTGCAAAAAAAATCACCTTTACCAAATGAAGTCCTTAGCAATGCATTTTACTAATCAAAAATTAAGTTTTAATATATTTACGGTAGGAAATTTACAAAATATCTTCTTAGAATGTGATCTTTACTTAATATCCTAAGGATTTTTCACATTATTTTTTTATTTTCACCCATACAATGATTTTTTTTGGCTATTGCTAAAAATATACCCCATCGACTTATGACTGTTTTTTTGGTCCAGAGTCACATATTTATGGTATAAATTATATATATATATATATATATATAAAAATAGAAAAATGCAACTTCCATAAGAGACTTCTCTCAAAAACATTTAAAAAAAAAATATTCCAAACTTTTGTGTGATAATATTCATTATTTTGGTCACACAACATGTCTCAATAAAGGTCCTAATTTTCTGATTATTAATAGTTAGTAAGGTAATCCTGCAGAATGTGTGCTTTATAAGTACTACTAAACAGCCAGTATAATAATAGGCATGCTAATAAGCAACTACATAATAGTAAGAATTGGTCCCTATACTAAAATGTAAAAACAAAATTGCATTAAAAATATATATGGGGTACTTGACTATTACAAAAATAATTCAATAATTCATAGTATCCATGCATGTGTTTGCATTCTATTAAATCCTCTATACACTGTGCACTTTTTGCAAAACTCTCAAATATTGGCATTTGAAAGGTTATGTCTCATAAATTATGGTTTAGAATCTCTGCAAATGAGAGCTACAATAATTTCAATACCCCTTGCACAGTCAGCTTAAATGCACAGCAACTGATACAGCATTTCAGCAAATGGACAGACGTCAGCAAAATCAATACGCCATGTGTGATTGTTTGACCAAATTGAAATGAAATCAAAAGGGAAACGAACACGCCGAGATGTAATATTTTCTGAAACACGTTAAGAAAAACAACTCCCGCCCCGTTTAGATAATAGTTACGTCGTAGTATAGCATGGCTCTAGTGCCTCTTCATATAAATAGAACATGAAAACAGAATCATAATTTAAAACATCATAAATATCGAAAGGAAATTAAAATAATTTATGGAGCAGGTTGGTCGACAGGGTATGTTTTTCTGTTTGCACAGAGCAAAATGATGGGTGAAGAGGAAGAGGAAGATAGCTTTAGTAATTGCTTTTTCTACCCCCGAAGCAGCTTCCTGCCTTTTATCAAAAAGGCAATCTCTGTCAGTAATGGCTCAATTAATAATTAAACACATGTTTTATCTCCTCCATGCTCCCGCTATTTATTTTCATCTTCCTGACAGGCAGAACTACACAAACAGGGTTAGCGCTATCAATAAAGAAGAACATTCATAACACTCGCGTTCCAAAAATGAAAGGAAAATGCACACATGAGCCAGCTACCACAACAAATGGTCATACGTTCTGAGATGGTGGGGAGAAATAATGAAAGTTGGAAATAATAAAGAGATATGAACGCCATTCTTCCATCCGAGCTGAAGTTGCATTTCTGTTTCAGAGCCAAATGGGACCTAACAACATTTACAAAACACTCCGACTCTGAGAGAAATTTCCCTCTCCTGAAATGTTCAAATTGAATATATATATACAAAGAGCTCTAAAAGAGCATGGGTGCCTCATATTTCTGCAAAGTAATTTACATACTTTACACATTGGTCAGACAGTCAGGTCTCTTCCTGTCTAACAAGCCATTCTTGGACAGAATAAGTCGTAATATGGAGCAGACCTTTGACTAAATGGAAATATGTGCGTAAACCAAGAGCTAAAGAGGCGGAGGAGGGAAAACAAGCATGAACAATCACCCAAACAAAGGACAAGCCTTCTGTGTTTAATAATATCAAATGACAAGCAGGGCTAAATGACTATCCACATCACAATAAAAGCTCGGACAAAACAGCTGGGAAACGTTTACACGCAATAACAGCTGGACAGGCTTTGTCAAACAAACACAAATCCAATTCCACCTGTACAATCTACAGAAACCCTCACAAAGACTGGTGGGTTTAATATTAGCTGGTAATCTTGAAATATACGGCTGCTCTCACTGGTCCATTCCTGACCGTGACTCCACAATCTCGGCGCTTCCACGATCTGACAGCTGCAAAGCTGATCAGCTGGTCAAGAGGTCAACTTCTATTCATTATTTAATGAGCAAGAGGCCACAAACACTGCAGCGCTAAGGTTAGCAATACATCAGCATTAACCTCGGCCGGGGAGAAGAGGCGCATACAAACACACCACTCCCTCTCCCAATCCCTTGACCCCTAATGGCCTCCACTCATTTTTCCCTCCCTCTATTTTTCACTCATGCAGGAGGGGAGAAATGTGAGTGCATTTTATATTCTGAAGGGCTGAGGGGAGGCGGTGTGCGAAGGGGGGCTCCTCTGCTGAGGCGGAGCAGGGAGCAGACTTTTATTGACATGCAACAAATAGCGGGTAGGAACAAAGGGCACTCAACAGCTATTGAATCGTGGGCCTGCAGACAGACTGCTTGATTAGCGATTCGACACGGAGACCCTGAGCCGTGTAGCATATAATGAGTGCTTTGAGAACGACCGTGCGGCTCCCAGGGGACAGCGGTGGAAGGGACGCAGGGAGAGGAAGGAGCATCCATCCCCTGCGGAATTGATTCGGCCAAATGCTATCAAGAAAAACCGAGTGTAACATGTGACGAACAGACGTGGCTCTAAATCTAGAATTACATACGTTACGGTAATGGTATGGACTGTTAATATTATTCATAATAAATTAGTTGGGTCAATTTGTTTTCATGGGTTGGTGTGCAGGGAACGGTAAATTAACAGCGAAAAGCATACGACCGATGCACTTTATCAGTTTTATCTTGTGCGGTTGTGGCACTAGCTGTTACCCCCTGCTTTTTTGTTGTTTTCTCACTCTCTTTCTTTCTTTGTTCTACAGTCCTAATCCACTATGTGCGGGCCGGTGAGTTTAATGGAAACAATTTATTAAGTCCGGCTTAAAATGCCATCTGCTGTTAAGCCTTTCAAAGCCGCTAAGCTCTCAGTTTGGCCGAAGCTGGCGGTGCTTCTCGCGTACAGTAATACGCTGTTTAAAAAGAGCACAACAGGTCAAAATTAATCAGGATTAGCAAACCAGAAATCCACTTCACAAATGGGTTTCCGCTACAATCTTCCTTTGCTATCACAGCATGCCCCGAGTTTGCCTGACAGACCTCACACACAAAATGGGTGCGTCACCGCTTCACTGATGGGTAAAATGAAGAGAAAGAGACCAACCCCCCTCCCAACTACACTTGGAGTCTCTAACCTTATTGTGGAGCTGGCAGATGCTGCACACTGTTCTAGGATCAACAATAACCTTATATAGATGCATTAGTCGTACTGTAGCTCGGAAACCAAGCTATACTTTATACGTGATAATGACTGACAGACAGACAGATCATCATACAGATAATTAAAATCATAGATAGAAAAACACATACTGTATCAACTGTTTCCACGATGCAAAAATTACAGGCTATATCAAATTATAGATAGACAGATAAAATGAACAAACCAATGTGTCAGACATTACCGTAACAACAGAACAAACAATAGCTGGAACGATAACTACAAGAACAGCTGGTATGCTAATTACAAAAGCTGGAATGAAAACTACAAATACAGCTAGAGCGATAGCTAGAATGATAGTTAGATAGAACGATGAGTTATGAGCATGAATTTGCTATGCCTTCATTCAGGGCAAGAAAAACCTGGCTCTATTAGATGGAGAGCAAGCCTCTACAAAAGTTACTAAAAGCACAGTGAGGGCGTTAATTATAAGAGCTCACATTAGAATAAAACTAAACAGCTGTTAAGCTGATACAAAAACTTGTATGTCACCACAGTACTTGACTGAGGACACAAAATCAATCAAATCAAGCACCGGCGTGCACGAAAGCTGTTTACAGAAACAAAAGACACATGCATATTTGTGTAAGCTGCACCACATGCATGCTGAGGTATTTCCCTGTAATGCAATTCTCCAACACGAGATGTGAGCCAAGCGAGTGATCAGTCTCCCAGAATTTCTCCAGGGCAGACCAATTTGGGGATCAGAGTGGAACGAGCTTTAGATTGGTCTCGGCAGACATACTGTAATGGTACACATATGCTCCTGTACCCCCAAAATCTAGAATAACAGCCTGGAGGAATGGGTGCATTCCATGGAACAAAGTTTGGACAACCCACATTCAACAACGACAACAGGAGAACAAGGGTAATGATACTATACATTCCTTGCCAAACGATTTGGAAGCTAAAATCAGAAGAGTAATTACGGCAACTGCAAAACCAAGTGAAAGGGCACTGTGCCACTAACACACAGGAAATTTTAAAATAAACTTGACAACTACTATTTTTATGGTTTCAGCTAAACGCTTAGCCAGACGTCCTAGACCACTTAGACTTCAGAAGTTCTGAAATACAGAGCCAAAGGTTTCCAGGGTAGAACTAAAAGACACCAAACTGGAACTACAGCAAAACTATTGGATTTACAGAGTTACGACGACTGAACTTAAACTGTCAAAAAACCTATGGATATCCAAGGTTTTGAAGTCTGAACTTTCATCAACTAGTATTTTCAAAAATGTTTTGATAATTTTCACAAAATTTTCATGACCTCCAGTTATTTCCAGCAAACTGGAACTGTTGTGGAACTAAATGGACATCAAAAGTTATGACATTATGAAGGAACTTTTGTGAAACTAAATGGATATCAATGGTAACAAAGTCTGAAATGGACCTGGACATGAAAGATTACAACATCAAAAATTATACTTTATAATTTAAAATATCGTCAAACATGATTGGTTTCAAAGGCTATACCTCCATGCCAAATCTCTACATAATCTCTACGATAATATTTATTCCCTGCAGTCCCCTAAACCACTTAATCCACATATTCCTACTCTTGGTTTTACATTGGTTTCTAATCCTAATCTGGCACTTCCTACTACTTTCTGGTTTCTCTGTATCAGCCCTTTGATCCCTGGGGAGTGTGTTTTCATGACGCACATTAGCAGGATTTTAAGGAAGATGCAGTTTGTCTCGCCATCAGCCGTAACAGAATAAAGTGTCTGTAATATAAACAAGCACTTCTGTTGACATCAGAAGAGCTCAAACCATGTGCTCTGATCTACTTTTAAACATGTCAGCTGTTGCACAAGTCTTTTCCAACGGTTATGTCTGGAAGTCATCCACAGACATGAAAAAAAGGACTTTAATTTGGACCCCGACAGTAGTCACAAGTTTTACTCTTCCTCTGAGCTAGACTTGTCTCTTCTCACTTCCTCTTTTCTCCGTTTTCAGAGAGTGGGGGGCAAAGTCTATCTAAAGGATTCATGCCGGGCATCAGAAGTACAGCATTAAACTAGACAGCCCCTTTGCACTGTGCAACAAACAGAATTCGTTTCACAACTTAGTTCCCCTACAAAACCTGGATGTGAACCAACTAAAAAAACATCTAGGGCCGACTTCCTACTGCTCTCAGATAAACTTTTGCTACTACTGGAAACAGTAAAAAGTAGCTCAGATCCGCATTAAAAGCAGCAGCCACTTGAAAATGAGTCAAAAATACAAGGAAACAAATAAGGGTCCTAGCATTTTACAGTCTTAACAGGCTTTTATAAGGATTACAGAGCACTTGAGATTTGCTATCTGGTATTGAGGTCTCAAGTTGTAAACCCACCCCCCCACAAACCTAACAAACACTTCTAATGAGGCTGATGGCCCATGATTTACTTCTACCATATGTACTTCTACACATGTGCAACCTAACAAATGCAGCAATTGAAGGGAACCTGGAAAAGATGGGCATCTCTTTGGCTCCCAAGCACAAAAAAAACCGTTCGACATTTATGAAAAACTGAGAAAACCAGAACAGCACCATTTCGGCAAGAGGAATGTTACTCTTGCGGAAGAGGTATGGATTGAAAATGAGCTCCTGGTGGCCTTTGGGATCACACTGCATATTGTCAGGCTTTGTAGGGAAAACATTAACTTCAACACCAAAAACCACAGCCTATCAACTGCTGCCTGAAATGAGAACAGAGCTTACTAAAATGCAAAATAAGGAGACAAGGGTTTAGCTGTATGAAATTTACTGCAGTACAGTATGCATTATGCAAGTATCTTGAATATTACAATAAGACAATCCTAGGTTTTGTTTTGAAAAGTTTGTTAATGAATTGGGTAAAAGGTCAAATCAAGCTTAATCACGTCTAAAACATCCAATGCAGGAGAAATTACATAGCATCCACAAAATATATATTCATGCTCTTACCTTTAGGTGTAGTAGGCGAGAAAAGCTTCTCTGATCCTACATCAGATGCCTGCAAAACAGAAATGAAACACAATTAGGCCATGTTCAAGTAAAGTTCCGTTTTAAAAAAACTGCTCTAATCCTCCCCTTTTTTGGGGCGGGGGGGGGGGGGGGGGGGCTCAAGAACAACAACATTGGGGGACACCTTTGTGCCAACCTAAAAATGTCTACCAACAAAGAAATAACAGAGAAAGAAGAAAATACCAGAGGAGAATGATGTAAAAAGCCAACTGACAAATAAAACACTGTGCGAATGTTTAAGCGGAGCCAACTTGCGCAATTTTCCACATCCTTACTCTTAATGATTTAACAAAAGAACACTGATGGATGGTGACATCACAAACCCTACCCGCAGATCAGAATGGGAAAAAGTAATCTCCCTACAAAGTGACTTAAGTGTTATGTAGACTAAACACGAGTGTGCTTTTCCTTCCCCTCCACGTACCAGAGCATGTAGTTTCTGGCAAGCAGTGAGAAAAAGAAACATGCCATGCTCTTACAAAAACACACAGTCATTGGCAGACAAGACGTGGAGCTCTTAACAAAGAAAAAAAACTCTTAAATTCTTCACACACTATACACAAGGCTGGTGAAGAATGCCAGCACACACATTCCAGCTTTTCCTTAGAATAGAACTATAGTCTATCAATACAAAACACACACTATGGATTTAATTTAGCAAGAGAGAGCAGACAGTCATGTGTTTACATAATCTTCTTATTCTGAGCTTCTCTTACCTATAAGATCCTTTCGGGCGGCAGATCCTTTTCCTATTTGGCGCCCAAACTCTGGAATAACCTACCTAACATTGTTCGGGAGGCAGACACACTCTTGCAGTTTAAATCTAGATTAAAGACCCATCTCTTTAACCTGGCATACACATAACATACTAATATGCTTTTATTATCCAAATCCGTTAAAGGATTTTTAGGCTGCATTAATTAGGTAAACCGGAACCGGAAACACTTCCCATAACACCCTATGTACTTGCTACATCATTAGAAGAATGGCATCTAAGCTAATAATTGTCTGTTTCTCTCTTGTTCCGAGGTCACCGTGGCCACCAGATCCAGTCTGTGTCCAGATCAGAGGGTCACTGCAGTCACCCGGATCCAGTACGTATCCAGACCAGATGCTGGATCAGCACCTAGAAAGGACCTCTACATCCCTTAAAGACAGCGGAGACCAGGACAACTAGAGCCCCAGATACAGATCCCCTGTAAAGACCTTGTCTCAGAGGAGCACCAGGACAAGACCACAGGAAACAGATGATTCTTCTGCACAATCTGACTTTGCTGCAGCCTGGAATTGAACTACTGGTTTCGTCTGGTCAGAGGAGAACTGGCCCCCCAACTGAGCCTGGTTTCTCCCAAGGTTTTTTTCTCCATTCGGTCACCGATGGAGTTTCGGTTCCTTGCCGCTGTCGCCTCTGGCTTGCTTAGTTGGGGACACTTCATCTACAGCGATATCGTTGACTTGATTGCAAATAAATGCACAGACACTATTTAACTGAACAGAGATGACATAACTGAATTCAATGATGAACTGCCTTTAACTATCATTTTTTCATCATTGACACTGGTTTCCTAATGAATGTTGTTCAGTTGCTTTGACGCAATGTGTTTTGTTTAAAGCGCTATATAAATAAAGGTGACTTTGACCTATATTATTATCCCTATGCATATGCTAAAAATCTCAAGAAAATAACACTGCTGTAGAAAAGATTAATTTGAGAATGAGGTTACACTTTATTTTATGCTGTCCTTGTTACAATGTAATTATACATTTAATTTCAGAGTAATATTATGTACTTGTACTTACTAGATATGGTTAGGGTTAAGATTAGGGTTTGGTTTAGGGTTAATAATTGTGCATAATTTACTGTTATTATGAAAGAGATGTATAACAAGGTCACTTTAAAATAAAGTGTAACCAAAAATGTTACTGTCTCATTTTATATTGTATGCATAGTGTTTTCCAAATCTGCAAGACTACAGTTTGTCTGTTTGAATCTTCTGCAGACCAAGTTTCTAGCTTCATTAATAACTTGTTCTTTAGAATGTGTACTCAGTCCAATATATGAAAAACCCACAGCGTGGCATAATTTCTGAGACATCCGCTGACGTGAATCCTGGACTACATTAATAAAGAGCTCTATTTCAGCCCCATAATTCACTATGTCAGGGGACTCATTTTTCAGCAAGCGGGATTTTTTATTACACAAGCGTTCTGTGTCTGAGCGCTGGAACACTTTAGCTCACACACCCGTAAGGATTACATGAAAGAAAAGAGGTTCAGTTGAAACTGGGCCCGTAGCATGTGTATACGCCTCGGGTTTGGGCAAAGACTGTCGTTAATGTTCGCTCGGCGCGCGCCTTTAATGTTGAAAAGAAACTTTCAATACAATGATCCGTCTATGAAAGGTATTCTTATGAGAGCTTAAAAAAAGATTTTTTTTCATGATGGCTGCATTTCACTGGTTGTATTTTTTGCCAGTGAGCTCTTCTACCGAGCAGCCTTTAAACTGTGTCCCTACAGGCCAGAGGTCAAAGGTCACTCATAACAAATTCTTTGCACTCTTACAACGCAGGGAGCCGAGCGGTGATTAAAGTACAGAGTGATCAAAATGAGCAGGAAAGGAGAACGAATGAGAGAGAAAAAACAAAGCAAAGACGCTGCCTGCTAAAGGAAACAGAGGGGCTATAACCATTTCAAAATGGAGGAAATTGAAGCCACATTGCTGGGAGCCAAATAGCATTGGCGGGGCCACAAGAGGCCTGACCCGAGAGGACGTGTGATACTGGATCTGGAAGCAGAGAGGCCAGGCATGGGACTCTGAGATACAAAAACAGCCCTCAGTTCACTTCTCCAATTGCACTCATTAACTACAGGCTATGATGCAGCCTCCTCTGGAGCACGACCCAACTCTCACAGGAGGAAACCACAGAGATGGACGGCCAGAGGAAGAGGTAGAGAGGGAGTTCGAAAAATAAAAAGGTCACGGCCATGTGTTGAGACCTGCTGCCTACAGTTGTAAAGCGCCACTGGAAGAACGATCGGGAAAGGGAAGACATGGAGGTGAGGTTGGATGCATTGCACCAAAACGGTTCTAAGCCGTAAAAAGAAACATTAACAGCAGCCAGAGTTCAAACTACAACAAACATCCAAATGTTTTATACTGCTTCTTTCAACAGGTCGGACGAAGCCAAAATGATGAAAGCAGGTGACATGAAATACCTTTGAGAAGTATTCTGTGGCGTGACATGCAGCAAGTATTGATTAAAGATCTAAATCAATATGCAGAAAATTTCAGAACTTAGTGTCAGCATTTTATACATTTTATTATTTTATTTCATAGGCATTATGTTTTTTTATACTGTACAAACTGTATTTTATATCACCCAACACCTAAACCTACCCCTTACAGAAAACTACTGGCAACTTTTGAATTTCATAAAACACAGTTTTGTATGTTTTTTTTGTATTTTGTTAAACAGGGACACATGAAGTGTCCTCATAAACCATATATACCAGTACTCTCTCTCTCTCTCACACACACACACACACACACACACACATATAAAACATACGAATACCAAATTTCTGAAAGGTAGCGTATTTGGTGTTATTACACAGTACAAATAAACTATGATATTACCATTACAATACTCAACATGGAAGACCAAGTTGCATTTTAATAAAAAACTCATCAAATAAGTCTTAAAAAAATCAATACTATATAAACGATTCAAATGAAATGCATCATAGAAGCAGTAATATAGCATGAGTTGACTGATGGTTTCCTCCTCCTCACGCCCCTCCGTTCCCCCCCGACAGCCGCGGGTTCAGTGCCAGCAGAGCCACTGGAGGCTTCAGAGGAAAGTGTGGCACTGGTGCGGTGTCACGCTGCCAGACCGGCCGGCCAGATGCCATCAATGATCAGAGAGAGAGAGAGAGACCACACTGTCCTCTGATTAACCTGACAACAACGAGATGACCTCTACAACAGATTTTTAGCGTGTGGATCATGCCTGTATTTTATCATTGTCACAGCAAACTCCTCATTCTTCCTCTCCTCCATCAGCAACCATTCCTCACACATCATCTTCAGCCTCAGCCTCTCTCTTTCTTAACGGCAGGATGTTGCCCACAGCCTTACAGGCTTCTATTTTCTCACTATTTATGTGACATCATGTTGGAGAGGGCCAGCTAAGGGCTGATCAACATCTCAGTCATCCCCCTCTTAAAACCAGCGAGTGCCACATCAACCTTGACATTTTTCTTGTTTGTTTGTTTGTGTCGAGTTTGAAACGTGTTTTGATCTCGTACCCGATTGTGAATAAGATACTGTGGGTGTGTATTATACAATATATTATGTGAACTTATATATACACGCTATACACGTCCCACAGTCTGCTTTTATACATCTATGAGCAAACGTTCTCCTTTAAATGTTCTCTCATGTACACATGAGTTCCTCAGGACTGCGTGTCTGTGCGCATGCGTTTGCCTGCCGCTGCACCCATGCAGTAATCCAGGCATACAAGTTCCTGCTAATGAAACTCCAAATTAATTATCTTCACTGTGTTTGTCCTTCTCTCTCCCATCTCCCTGCCTCCCTCTCTCTCTCCTACTCTCACTGCTCTGCTTAATGACCTCCTACATACTCGTTTATCACGAGCGCTGCTACATCTCTCCCCCTGCGCTCTCATCCTATCAGCCGCGGCGCAGACCGCCTCCAGTCAGAACAGGTGTGTGTGAGAGTGATTACAGCTCTCTGCCCTCTCCACTCCACAGGAGAGTGACACACACACACACACACACACACACAAACTCCCACACCAGCGCATTAGACATGCATCTGCACCTAAAGCATCATTAAGATGATAATGTATTCCACTGGGTGACCGTGCAAAATGCAAGCCTACCCACAAGTCTGTGCTGCTCGCCGCAAGCGCCACATTCCACGTAAGCCGTGATTGGCCGAAAGGGGGTGGGGTGGGGGTTGGATTCCTCTATCGAACACTCGCTTGGCAACAACACGATGAAAACCTAAAGCGGAATCGCAACACACCTTCTGCAGTTTGCATATCTAAATCACCCGCAGTTCCTGCGATCCCATCTCTAATTCACCTCTTTCCTTGCAGTTACTTAATTTACATTTTTACCATCCTACTTGCGCCGATCTCTCTTCATTTATCTTCCTGTTGTAATCTTCCTTATCCAGTCACTTCCTTTCTTCCGTCTTTCTAGCTATAATTTAATCTCTCTTTCTCTCACACATTTTTGTACATTTTTTTGCAATAGCTTCCCCTTGCTTTTGAGCATTCGCAGGCTGTTAACATAGCAGCCGGCTGGTGCCAAATACAAATTAGAAAGCTATCCGGTGAGAGTAGGACAGACTGAAATCACAGGGGAGGCAGAGAGAGAGAGAGAGAGAGAGAGAGGGGGGGGGGGTAAAGATGTGTTGCATAGTAGCACTAAAGCCAAACAGCAAGACAGGGTCACAAATCAGCTCAGTTGTGGTTGCCCCCAGGGTCTGAACGTGGCCAGGAATAAACACGTTATGAGAAACAAGGTAAAAAGCAAAGACAAACAGTGTGGAAGAGCCTTCATATAAGGCTTTGTTCCAAAACCTAGTGAGCTGCCTAAATAGGAACCACCGATATGTTCCAAAAATCTAAGCAGTGCCAAAGTACAACACAGAATGCAATGTAGGTCTAGATGATAGCAATATTTTTGTATGGTATAAAAGCACAACAAAAAATATATAAATACACAAAATAAATAAAAAAAAAATCTGTTTTTTTTAAAACAAGTTTTGCTTTTTGAGACAAAAGCTAAATAATTGAAAAACAAAAACAATTAAAAATAGAAAGAATATAAATAATGCATGAATACTTTAATAATAATTAGTAGTAGTAGTATATTTTAATGTATTTTAAATGTCGAAAGAATATGCACAACCAATCTGTATTATTATTTTTGCTTTCTGAAATAAAAACTCATTGCCTTCACAATAAAAACCATATGCATTGGGATTTACAATTATAATAGGAATATTATTATTATATTATATCATAACTAAACATTTATTATCATTATTATTATTAATAAATATACTCACATTCAACACTGTAAAATATCTATTAAAAATATGCATTCATTTTGGACAAATTGACTATTTACCCCAATATCACAACATCAGTTTCATATGTAGGCAGGAGACAAGTTCACTAGGTTTTAGAGTTAAAGACTCACACATAAACTAAGCAAAACATGCATTCAGTAACTTGTTGGGCTGAAACAGAGACATTCAGTTCAACTGCATTTCTAAAGCGCTTTTCACAATATTATCACAAATCAGCTTTACAAGGATCATGCCTTAAAACCAGTTAGCAAACAATGGGCAAATCCTGCTAAGGTGGTGAAAGTACAGAATAAGTAGCATAAAAATCAACGTCTTGTGCTATGCCTTGGTTTCTTGAAACCAGTGTTTCAGCCACACAGGAACTGCCAGGGGCCTCCTCGTCTTTAATGTGAAAGCAGGAGAAGATAAAACGTGGCTTATCATCTCAGGAATCAGAGCCTGTTCTTTAGTAGACACACTGCAGATACAGATCTTAGTCCAGGGTTTCCTACTCCTGCCAACACGACCGAGATAAGGAGAGTAGCAAAGAAAGAGAGCAAGAAAGAGATAAACAAGCTCTCATTCTGCTTAACCGGACACTTCCATTAGATGCTTATGTCATTCAATCCGCAAAACTCTTGAGTAGCCTTATATCTAACACTCGACTGAAGCCGAGACAAACCAAGAAACAGAACAATCTGAATGAAGTGTTTTGCACATAGCATATCACTAAATTTAAGGGTTTT
Organism: Carassius carassius; assembly: GCF_963082965.1. Taxonomy (NCBI): domain Eukaryota; kingdom Metazoa; phylum Chordata; class Actinopteri; order Cypriniformes; family Cyprinidae; genus Carassius; species Carassius carassius. The sequence continues at coordinate 39,728,053 of NC_081759.1, forward strand.
CAAACTGAATATTTTCTAATTTTTTTTCTCCAGGTGGCAAAATTACGTTTTAAATTTGACACTTATTGCATATCACAATAAAAGGTTTTTTTTTTTTTTTGCAACAAATGATACAATATTTGTATTAGGTAAATAAAAATAAATATTTAATTAAAAAAAAATTGTACATACAGCACATCTGCGTTATGCTGATAACTGATTCTTTAAAAATATGTTGCTTTTACAATATGACTAATATTTTTCTCACATAGAATATAAGGGTCATTCTACATAAATAGATAGCTTTACATAAAATATATAGCTGCCTTGGCATCAAAAAGTTTGAAAATCCTTGACAACGTTTTCTACAAACATCTTGGTTGTAGAAGCTAGTCAAGATCAAGAGAGAGTGGCACATTTAATGGACTGTACTTCAATCTCTCACAGCCTTATTTCCGTTCATGTCAAATTAAGTATGACATACTCTAAGGTGTGTGGTGCAGTCTACCAATTAAACGCATGCGATTCTTGCGGGACATCTTGAAGTACTATTCAGTGTCTCCCTTGTTCACCTTGTTTTCTTCAATGAGAACAATGTCTGAGCCATTCACTTCCTCGGGCAAGTATGAAGGAGAGCAGAGATGAGTTGCTTTTTTTTTTTTGCAGAACTCCTTTGCTACAAGGGAAACCCATCCAGGCACATTGAATTATTCATAAATAATAAAGAGTTTGTGCCTCTTGCTGTGCCTTTATCTGCAGTAGGTAGAAGAAAGACAAGATGTTGAGGATTGTACGGGTCTAGTTAGACAGGGAGCTTGACAGTCATACTACGTGGAAGACCAGGGCCTGCTCTTTAATGAGAGGAAAAAAGGCCAAGCAAGATGCCCCCTTTTCATCCAACCATGAAGCCTCGTGAATCTTACATGAATCATCTCCTTGTAAAAGCAAATACACATTCGGCCAAAACAAGCAGGCATCCTAACCTGAATCAAGGGTGCATTCAGAACCCAAAAACACATTGCACTCTTGTAAGTGAGAGCTGAGCAGGATACACACACTGTAAAAATTAACTGTGAATTTAGCGGTAAAAGACTAAAAATGCTACAGTAAAAACCTGTTAAATAGTTCAGGGTAACTACATACTGAGAAAAACTGTATTGGACATTACATGTAATTTTACAGTAGTACACTGTTTTAGGAAGTGGGAAAAGAATGTATATTTACAGGGGATAACCGTAAATTGACATTCCCAGAAAAAGATTTTTTTTTTAAAACAGCTATGTCCATCTAATGTCCATTGCATGATTTCAGTTTCATGTGTGTTACCATGATGTGCACCTTCTATACGTTAATATTTAAAAGCTGCCTCTGATAGGCTTTGGTTCATTGTGTGATTTTATCATCACCATCTGCTTTTCATGGCTATCCCTGTATTACAAAGGTACAAAACAGATTTCAGTACTTAAATAGGTTTGTATAATAACATTATATCAGTTTCTGAAATTATGGTATTTAAAAGTAAATTCAAGCTAAATCCGTAAAACCTAAAATGTTGCTACCGTATCTTTTTCGGCAAAATTCCGGCAACCACAGCTGCTGTGTTAGCTGTAAATTTTACTGTTTTTTTTTTTTTTTTTTTTTTTTTTTACAGTGCACAGTGGCCTTTGCACCCTAGAACCACTTGATCTCTGACCCCTGAGGTGCTGCAATCACTCACACCGCCTGCACTAGAACTGCTAGAAATCAAAGCGCCTGCAGAGTCCTGTAAGCACATCAAAACAGACAGGCATTTCTAGCATTCATGTGGGCGCTACAGAAAATTTGTAGGTGAAAGGGAAAGAAATGAAAAGGCGAAGGCAGGAGGAGTATGAAACTGACAGCGTACCAACGGCTAATACCCCACAACCCCTTGCTGCACAAACAGACACGGAATGCACTATATAAAGGAAGCTCACAGTTGTGCAAGGCTCCTGTTGGGATGGGACGTGCAACATTAAGTGGAATTTACTTTTAAAGCAGACACCCCTGCTCATGTTACCCTGCACTGTAACGCTACCCCTGTGTCACAGCCTCTCGACGGGTCAACACGGCTCCGCTTGTGTCTTTAAAATCACCTTAGCAGCTCTGCTGTCCTTAAAATAGAGAGGAGAGAGACGGATGAGGGATAGCGGGGACACAGGCACCTGGTTTCATCTACTTCTCATCTATCTCAAAGGGATAAATCAGCCAAAACCGAAACTTCTACAGTGTCACAGTGTTCTAGCCCACCAACAGGATGTATCTGGAGCTCCTTACAGCCTAACCGATGTCTTCAGTCACCACTAGGAAAGTTGACTAGAAAACAGAACTCAGGCATGTTGGACTGCCAGTTTAGGGAGGGAAGTTTAGGAAGGCTCGCGGCAGCTGCCCCAGGCATGTCACATTTATCTAACGCAAACCCCAGCACATGGCACAGGGCTTCTTTTATCACCCCGGCCCCAGATGTGCATCGTATGACGGCTCAAGGTGTATAAATAAACACCCAAGAAATGTTCTTTGACGAGCGCTAGCCACGCAAACCCAGCAAGCTACACGCATTCTGACAGAACGCTACACCCTGTCCATTTATCATCCAGCCGACAACTGCGCTAACCTTGTGAGAGAGATTATGGCTCTGGCTTTCACACTTACCATTTAAACCTCAGCCCTTCACATACCAGCCACTGAGTCAACCTTGTGACAAAAGGCCCCCGGTGGGGTTTTCAATTACATTCAAACTCCACTCACTGCAGAACTTGCGTCATTTGAAGCAATTTTAGAGGCAAAGAGAGGGGTCAATTATTTAGTCAGACAGCACGGTGTTTCCACCAGAAGTACAAAAAAAAATGGCAAAAAGTCAATGTTTTTAGCTTCACTACACTAAAGTCAGCTAAGGTAATCTGACAGCAAATTGGGAATAACAATTACGTACTTTATAAAGCCCTGTGTACATATTTGCTTATGTTGTTACAGCCTTTTGTACTCAGTAAATACCTGGTAATTAGAGGGCTGTACAAGCAAGTGTAATCTACTAATGCACACACTGTGTAAACCAGCTGAACAACACACCAGGGCCTCCAACTGCAAAACGAAAAAACGATCTTATTTCAACAAACACCCTTATTAGCTTTGAGACATTTTGCTAGGACTTCATTGAGCAAACACTGATATCAGTTGAAACGAACACTGCCAATTAGCACCTGTGCGTGGTAAGTATTTCTGGAAAAATGCAATAAAGGTTTCGGAAGGAGCGGGCTGGCGAGGACGTGTGTGGGCGCGGTTGAATTACAAGAGGCCCGGTGGAAGAAAATTAAAAGTTGCTTCAGATGCCAAGAAAGCAATGCGCAAAATCGTTCACTTCGGATTAAAATATAATGAAGCAAGTAAATGCATCTTTGTCTGACATGCTACACTTTCAATTATTCATGTGGAAAGGGAGAGAGAGGGGAAAACAACAACTGGCAAACAGAATCCCCAGGGTGTTTAGCCCATATACTAGGAGGCACATGATGGCAAGGATGAATTTCTCTCTCTCTGCCTGTTAAAAGCTTTAATAGTCCTTGCGAGGCTCACAGCACCAGCTCTTTCTGCTAGGATTGCATCAATATTACATTTCTGGCTGATACCAATAAGAAGATTAATTTCATGATACAGCTGATAAATGGCCAGCATTACAATTCTATACCATTCTGTGCGCTGTAAATCTATTTAGTTTAAAGTCATTTTAAATGCAACAAGTGACCTTTGGCATCACAATATTAAAGTACTGCATAAAAAATAGACATGCATTTTAAGATTAACTAAACATTAGTGTGTGTTTGTATATATATATGTGCAAGAACACCATTCGTCAATTGATTTGTTTCATATCTGAAAAAAGGCAAGGTTAAGCAGCTCATTACAGAGGCCCGTGATTGAATAAGGACAAACCCTGTCTGGTCAATAAAACAAAACATCCTGCAGCATGACAATACTGTAATAGCATTTTAAAAACAAATAAGCATTTCAATATGAATGCCATTTCCCTTTATTTCTATCACTAGTGTATAAATCTCACGTTGCAAACTTCCGAGGCTTGAGAAAACCCACCTGAGCTCTAATGCATTCTGCATTAGAGCACATAATGCATAACATTCCTGACAAGGAAAAACCCTTTCCTTTCATTGGTCGCTGGGATTATCCTCTAAGACTCAATCGACACACACTTTCCCTGTGGATCTATGAGAAATCGGATTGGTGAGTCGTTTAGACATAGTCCTGTTTGCATATCATGTCTACGGACATAGAGGAATTCCACTCAACATCCTTCCGGGATTGGCGGCAAATAGCAAGGAGATAAAAGGCGGATAATCCTGGAATGCCAGAATCCCTTAACCCATCATCCCAAATCCAACTGCGAGGCATCACTGACAGAACAACCCTTCCGTGAGCAGAGATTCAGTGGCCAAGACTCCAGAGTCCCCACTCTATCCTCATACTGCTTAAAAGCTTTACAGCCAGAAAGAAGGGGATTTAACTAAGTGGTAAAAGCAGTGAAAGGCCAGTGTGGGGGGCATGTACTGTACGTTTCCCTACTGAACAACAAAAATGGCTTTACGATGATAAAGCCTCATACAAAGAGCTGACTCGTTTGAAACTCCATTAAATGAAAGGTGGTAAGAAATGTCTTGTGATTTATGTGACGTGTATAAAATAAGAACTGTAACAAAGATCAAGCGCTCTGAATTTCTGGTTTTCATGTGCCTTTTCCATCTATTGAATAGTTCTTGGAGAAACAAAAAACTGTGTATTCTCTGTATGAATTATACCTCACCATGACTTGTTGACAAGTAAGCTTTACTTTTCATGAGTGAAAAAGAACACTGATAAAAAAAATCTTATATTGAGGGAACTATATTTAAAATATCAGCTGCCGGTTACACAGAATGCAAGGACTAGTCTTACAGGTTGGTAGTTGATTAGACTAGTTTTTAAGGTACATAGAAGCATGGGCGCTTCTAAGATTTTTGTTTTAGGGGGCTCATCCCCCAATTCCACTGTACTGCATATAGGTATAACATTTGAGTAATGAATAAGCCATATAAGTCTTCCTGAATCCAGATCTCGCTCTCTCTCTCACACACACACACACACACACACACACACCTGTTTACTGTACAAACGTAAAATTAAAATTTTACTGTTTGCATTTCTAGTACAACCCTCTTTCTTTATGCAAACCTATCTGTCACATGCACTGTAATGAATGTTTTTATATATATATATATATATATATATATATATATATATATATATATATATATATATATATATATATATAATAATATATATTATTATTATTTTTTTATAAAAATGGCAACATGATCATTTTATATAGTATGTGTTTATATGTGTTAAGGGCCTAATTTTCGTTTGAGGAAACTGTGGTGTGGACGCAGCGGAAACTTTACAGGAGATGGAAAACTGATTGCTCCCCCATGATATTTTGTAAACTGCACTATGAAAAAGAACTGCACAGACGCAGATATTATAACAATTTATTGATAAACACACACCTTGTCCTCTCTGTCTCTCGGTCTGTGGATTGAAGAACACACTGAGGGCACGTGGAGGAACCATGGAAATTAAGGTCTGGGTTTCACAGACAGAACTTAGACTAAGCCAAGATTAGGCCATAGTTCAATTAGGACATTTAAGTAATTTTTATAAATGTGCCTTAGAAAGCGACAAAAGAAAGCCACTGATATATTTTAAGATCAGTCAGTGCAAGTTTCTTTCAGTTGAAACACCTCAGACTTGCATTTTAGTCTGGGACTAGGCTTAAGCCTTGTCTATGAAACCAGGGGAAAGTGTTTTACCACTCTGGTGTATAACATTTATTACAAGATTAAATATAATTAGATATTAATTTAAAGGTGCTGTAGGAGATCTTGGAAAATGCTAACTTTAGCCTGATAGCACTGAAAGCGTACCTGAAAGCCTCCTGATCGCATGAATACAAACAGACCAGACACCCAGAGACAACATTACTACGGTGCATCATGTGTCAATCGCTGGTGAGAAAACTTTAAAGTAGTTCGTAACAGTACTTCAATACCAGGAAGGAAGATCAAGTTATTCATGTTTGCCTGCCATTCTCGCTCTGTCTGTTTCTGAAGACAATCACCTTTTGAACCTTTAATCTATTTGTCTACATTTTTTACATACAAATTCATCTACTGACACAAACTTTTTCAACATTTTACATGAAATTTTGTCAAGTCGTCATGTAAAGTTTTATTTTGTCATTTAAATTCAAATCTAAAAATGCACATTTGCTACCAGAAATTAAATTCAACTTTCAAGTGAATTATAATTTGAAAGGCACACTGTAAAAAAAGGATGTAAATAAAAAGTTTATACAAGAAAATTCTAAAACAAGTCTATCCACATCATGTTTCATTCAATGAGTTACTTGCCATTTCTGTGCATCCATCATACTAATAAAGTGAAAAATGTTCCATAATTTTAGTGCATTCTCAATTCAAGCATCCAGTCCATCTGCATCCTAGTTTTGCAAAGGAAGCATCACTCACCTTTTCTTAAAAACCTATTTTAACTGTTAAATGCAGTACCAAAGAACAATGCGGTCACTTAGATGTGAAACAGATCAGAAAACCAAACCATAAAACACACCCATGCTTCTAAAATCTGTGACCAATGGCAAACTCTCAGCACATCAGGCCCTCGGTCATGCTCTATTAACAAGTGGCGTGCTCCTCATAGCAGACACATGCACTTTGAACGTCGGCCGGCCACATCAAAAAACCCACCCAGACACAGGCCTTGAACCCGCCCACCTGGAGGCCGTACATTACCCAGCCGGAGCTGCGCTGAGAAAATCTCACCAGATCAAACAAATACCACGAAGAGGGCGACTGACAGAAATACTCCAGGAGTCACGTCTCTCTCTCGCTCTCATTCGTTGCTATCCCTCAGCTGACGTTACGACCAAAAGCTCCCTGCACAGCATAACAGAAGTTCGCCCTGTGGAGTCGGACTGAACGGGGCCCAATTATATTTAGTGTACGTGGGTGTGCGGCACCTGCCAGTGCCCTTCAAACCCTCAGTACAGCGCAGCAGACAAATCAATGATAAGCCCACCGGGCTCCTTTTGCTCCCGACACCTCTCCGTCTTCGTCTGCCTTCCCTTCCCATTATAGCTGGCTGTCACTTGTTGGATTATTACCGCTGCACTCTGCACCCAGATTACGGAGAGGGGGTGGACAGAAATGTCTACCTCGTCCCTTAAAGTCAGCACTCCCTCACTGAAATTTAACAAGATAACCCTGTGGAGAGCAGCACAGGAAGTTTGAGACATAGAAGAATGGCAAACATGCATGTGTGCACACAATTAAAAGTAGCTACAGTTTGTTTAGCTTATCTATTGGAACAATAAAAAAGCACTCTAGTACAGGATGTTTAATTCAGTAAAGCTTTTGTTTCTGAAACTGAAAACTTCTTACATGTGGCTTTGAAATTCTGCACAGAACACACACGGAAGCACGAAACCAAAACCTGACGGTTTTGACAACGTTCCACACCTCAGAGACGTTTTGATTGGTTTACAGTGAAACAGCATAACAACAAACCCTTACGCAACATTTACAGTACTCTACTAATAATCACAGCGCATGTGCAGAGGAACACTTTCATGACATGCACACACTTCCCACATCCAGATGTTGGGCATCGGTGCGCAGGAAAAACGGGATGGATAAACACAGGGAGCTGGGAAATGAAAACAGTGCACATTAAATATAATCAAAAAGAAACGGAAACATGAACAGGCCACTCAAGCTCTCACATATAATTTGGTTGGTTTTTTTTGCGGGAGCGAGATCAGAAATTTGCCAAAACGAGCAAGATGACAGGGCACTGAAATTACATGGAGCAAGTCCAAAGCCGTGCCAAGAGTCCACTCTTCGGCCGAAAGCAGTTTGGAGGAGCTGCTAAACTCTTCAGATCGCTTGAGGCTGGGAGTTGGGGATTTCCAGAAGCTACCTTCTCAATCCCTTAAGGCACAATATAATGAAACGCTATATACTGCTAACAAAATACATATGATTTCCAAGGGCAAATTATGTCGAGTTTCTCTAAACAGCACACTGTTTCAATTTCTCAATATAGTAAGTGCCAATTTTTTTGATGCAAAAAAGATCAATTTCTTTTCTAGCTCTCCATCAAACTGATCTAAACAATCCAATATACAAAACTAACTAACTCCAATAAAGCACTGCATAACAGCAACACTAAGCCAAATAATTTATGCAAGCAACACATTAAAATATGTTAAATGTAATATTATCTATCTGTAAGCAAGGGCATTGTTTTATGTGCTATTTTTAAAGACTTACCAGATGGCGCCATTTATCTGTCAATTCAATATTTAAGAACAGATCAAGCATGACTAGAGAAAAAAATCAGTACAAATGACTTTCTACAATTGTATTTATTTTCATGCCTTTGAGATGCATTAAAAAAAAACTTCATTTTTAAGACTGTAGCTCAGAGTATTATCTATAAAGTAGACTATTTGGCCACCAAACTGCATGAAGTAAAATTTATAGGCAGCAACACCTATTACACAAATAGCTAGCAGCTTGCCGAGTCCAGCTGTACCGCACACAGAGTCTGGCGGACGTCACGTACTACGGAGTGCGGTTTGAGCACCTATCTAAATAGTGGTAGTCTAACTAGCCCTCCACAGGCCACTGTTTGCACAGGCTCTCGCTCAGCTCTCTGATGTTGCCACAGTGCTAAACTGCACAGCTGTTGTGCAATCTGTGGCGGTGTTAATTACCCTAATGTGAACGGCAGCTTGTCATCCCCACACTAACAAAGAGGCCTTATGGTTTTAATGTTGGCCATCTTTCGTTCGCCCTCCCCTTCAGCTTTACGCGTTCTCTTTGCCCTTTCGCCATCTTTAACCTTCTCTTCTTTCCATCTCTTTCGCATCTTCATTCATCTCCCATTTCTTACTCTCCTCACCCTGGCAGACCACCCGCCTTATATTCTACACATCCCAGGAAGAAGAAAAAACACATCTAATGAAACCTCCCTGTGCAAATCTGCTTAGTAAGGAGAGAAAGCGACTAAGGGAGCAGATTAAACAAGGATTTAATCCAGTGCCAGTGAAAGGGTTTAAAAGGAAATATGAGCGCAGTGAATGGTAGAACGCAGATGCCCTGAAAAGAAGGGAAGGCGGTAAATCTGAAACAATCGCTTCACATCTGACTTAGCATCTGTAAAAGCCTCAGAGACCTCCAGCTAAGAGAGTGCCATTTTTCACAAAACTTCCTGGAATACTTTCAGCCACTTTTAAACCAGAATAGACATAAAAATATTTCCAAATGCAGTTCAGTTGTTTGCTTGGGATCTGAAAGTCACAACAACTGGCAAAAGCATCATTATTGACACAAAGGCAAAATTATTTAAAGGGTTTCTGTTAGTATGCAGTTCCTATAAGTGGCATGTTGAAGTCTGCTTAATCAAATTTTTTGCTAGGTGTACATGTCTACTTTATTAAAATCTTAAAGCAGGTCCGAAAAAAAAATTCATTATACAGAACCTTTTGTCCATTGGAAAGTTCTTAATGGAACCATCAAAACTAATAAAATCTTTTATTTTTAAGAGTACAGCTCCTTCAATGACTTTAGACCAATATGAAATTTCTCTCAGGTGGCGTGTAGTTGCTCTTTGGACTCTTTCCTCTATTATTAGAGAGAAACAGAACAGCTGGTAAATAGCATGTCTGGGTTGTGTGCTTCCATAATTTTCCACATCACACAAGGCACATTTAATTATGAGCTATAAAGGTGACAAAAGACACAAAAGCGCCTGACTGGAAAGCACAGTAAAGAGGAATGCAGAAAGAGGCCACATCTGGGAGAAATCTTCATTTGTTCTGAAATCAGTCTAAATCTTAATACCCACTCGAGAATCTAGAAACTCTGGCCTGCAAATAGACCCACATTCACATAGACCCACCTACACTCACCATATACTCCAGATGCAATGCATTGAAGGAAGAGAATGAGACCCCCTGCACAAAAGAGGCAGGACGCCTTTGGTGCGCCATTCTTTTATTGCACAAAAAAGCAAGGCTCTATGCACCCGTACACAATGGCTAATTGGAACGGGATCACACAAGATTAAAGAGCGAGGTCTCAGAATTATTCATCTGCCTGCCTCTGTGTTTCATGTGTAGTGGCTGTGGTTAATCTGCAAGGCTTTGACAAAACAACAGCAGCAGCACAGCCGGCCAGCATGACCCAAGCAGCGAGGATAACTCCCTGACATCCAGCTTTAGCATCTCTGTAGCAGACAAACACAGTGTGCCGTGTGCACCGCTGTGTGCAGCCAGCTTGAAATCCAGCTCGCCCAGCCAGTGAATCACTGACCTATGACTTCAGCAATACCTGGAGGTATTCAAAAGGCCTTGGCACGTTGCTGTTGTGTGCAAGCGTGTGTGAGCATTTGACATTTAGCAGAAAAAAATAATAGTAGAAAAAAAAAAAAAAGACAACCAAGAGGATGAGACATTACTAAGCTTAGTGGGCTTTACCAAGAGCAAAGTGATAAGACGAGGGGGAAAAGAGAACAAAAGTGAAAAGTGGGATATATTGTTATGGTACTCCATTGTCTGGTGATCTCAAAACTCAATGTATTTTATACATTGAAAAGGTCAGTTCCATAAAATAGAGTATAGCCTCATAAATAAATCACCTATTACTAGAAAAAAAAAAAAACAATACTAAAAATAAATAAAACTTATTTCATGCATATATATATATATATATATATATATATATATATATATATATATATATATATATATATATATATATATATACATATACATATACATACATATATACATATACATACATATATATACATATATATACACATATATATACATATACACATATATATATATATATATATATATACACACACACACACACACACACACACATATATATATATATATATATATATATATATACACGGTATATATAAAACTTGCAAAATAAATGTTGTTTGCTTGGCTATAAACATCACAACAAACAGCAAAACTTTGCAAACTGAGTGACATGTTTTTTGCATAGGGGCCTGCTGAAGTGTGCTTAGTCAAAATGGCAACAGATATATTGCAATATTACTAAAGAAATAATAAATAATATGTATAATATAATAAAAGCATTTTAAAAATGACGGGAAAAAAAGAAGTACAATTTCATATCATTATCAGAATAACATGTTATCAAAACTCAGCACAGATTATCTTATATGATAGCTAATGTACACAGTAACACCCTTGATGACATAAAAAAAAATCCCTTATCACCAATATTTTAGGTCATATAAATCAAGTCACTATGGAGATTAGGCCCCATCACACATTTGCCTTTCCTGCTCCACGCTTGACTAACTTCATCACACCTTACTCTTACAAAACTCCTTAAAAAATTTTTTTATTTCTCCGCAGACTATAAGAGGACTCAAGATGTTAGCTTCGTGCCGGAAGGTCTGTCATATCAGGCTAGGCTGTGATCTGCCTCGACTCTTATATTACAAATAGCTGGCAGATTTTTCCTCACCCTCTTATCAGGACTGCTGAAGCCAGGCCCCGCCATATCAGCTCTCCGCGCCTGATAAGTGGAGGGTTTGAAGATACGAACGAGGGAGCGTTTGCAAGCTAATTCCAGAGCTGCATCTGCACAAGATTAAAGATTAGCCTCTGGCCAAGGAGAAATAAAATGAAGAAATACACATTTGATTTGTCGGAGAGGAAGGTGAAGGCAAATGGGCGCCCTTTTAACACTCACTACAACATTGCTTCACTTACCGCTATTTCATATCGAAAATAGTCTATGCTACATGGTGTAATGAAAGTAGAAATCAGAGTATAAATCTTTCATTCAAAAATCAACATATTCACCCACCAACTTTGTTGAATTTCAACCACCAAAGTATAAATCTGTGATCTTACCCAAGTGAATGCTGGGACCTCACAGCCACCTGACCAAGTCTCAAAAGTCCCTGACAGTTCAGAAAGGAGGAATCAGGTACAGTATTCTGATGTAAAAGCCGAAAATCATAAAGCTGAACAATGCTGCATTAAATGTGCATTCATAAATATTATGCAATGCGAGTAACATATAATTATCATGTATCAACACATGAAGCTCTCGCAATGTAAAAAGATGCAGCGCGAGCCATAAACATGATTTGTGAAGGTGGTGACGAGTATCTTAAATGGTCTCGAGGCAAATCCATTCTGCAAATCTAATTCAAAGTGCTAATGCATACTGACAACAAACCACCACAATCTCTGATCTATGCTCTACCCAGCCTGAGGCGAGCTGTTTACATCACCATATGATGTTTCATGCATTATCCTAACTCTAAATAAGCTCAAATTCAAGCTCTCTCGAATTTTGTTTCCATGCACAAATTCCACATCCAGACATGTAGCCAACTGTGACATTAAAGGTAGTTTTGACTTCAAAATGGCAGGCTAAGGAAGCCCAAACACCTAAGGCACAGTCAGCTTATATGCAAAGGACTTATGGGTAACCTTGAACGGCTGATTAGGTAGAGTCTAGATGTGTAATATGAAATGAATGCAGCTCAATATACAATGCCAGAGCTTCACAAATGTAAACCATATGTGTAAAGAAACAAAGAAAGAAGGAAAGTCAACAGGTCAATGGCAAAAAAGGAGAAAAAATTTAAAGTTGTCACATCTTTGTATTGTGGATTCATACATTAAACAAATGTTTTCAAAAGAAATACTTTCTATTAAAATCAAGTGGTGTAACCAAGTAAAAACTACTCTGTAAAACACAAGTACTCAGTGTACACAACTTAAGCAGTGTTTTCGACATTATCAAGGCATTTTATTTATTTTGTAAACATTAAATAAATGTATCGATTTCATTACTTTTAAAAATATATGCAATTTCTGAGCTACAGTATTTGACAAACAAACGGCGCCACTTCACAAAAAGGTCAAATATATTTTCATAAAAAGCAATGACCTTGAAACACAATTGGCAGGGTTTAAAGGATTTGGCGGACCAAAGTTTTTAAACAATAACTCTTTAAACTGCATAACTGCCTAGCTTTATTTTTATTTTTTTAAAGAAATAACAATAAAATATTATATATATATATATATATATTATATTATATCTCCTCAGATGGTTACATCACCTAGACATTTTTACTTAAAACCCTGCAAAATCATATTAATTCAGAAATTAAAAACAATATATCATGAAAAATGTGTTTAAGTCGTTTTTGTTTTTAAAATTTGAATTTATTTATTACTGAATAATTTAATAGACATAAACAAAAAAATAAGAATAACTTCATTGACCCATAAGCAAAGCCAGAGCAACAAATTAAGAAAAAAAGAAAAAAAAATCTCAATTCAAAAAGCCAGACATTGAACAGTGTGAAAGAAACAAAGATGTTCAGATGCTTATACATAATTTGATGCTGAATAACACAACACAAAGCTCATGCACACAATAACGGCATTAAAACCGAATAAAACAATGACTTGAAGCAGTAAATCGCTCGCGATATCAATGCGTGAGGGGAAAAAACACCTTCAGTCTCTAGAACAAAACCTGAACCCATGTTACATTCGAGTAAACCTTATTACCAAGACTTCAGACACATGCTGTGTGGTTTCCTCTCTTTTTTTTTATTAAAACAGCATTTCAAGAAGACTGCGTTGATCAAATTATTGCATGCAAAAGAAAACAAGGTTTCAGACGCATTCAGGCTCATACTATATGGAAAACATCTTACCGAATTCTATATTAGATTCGCTTCCATCGGAGAAAAATACTCGCACCGTTTTGCAAAAGGTGTCAAATAAAATGCAATTCCGTTACATCCAGTACATGCCTTATGAAAGCGAAGCCAGATATCTTTCGCCGAGCTCCCGTGGATCTCTACCGACTGAAGGCGCACCAGAAATACGAACCTGTCCCTACAATAAATCTTCAGAGGAACGTTTTTAAAGACTGCGGTGGAGAAAGATCACACAGACTTATATCTGTTCGGCAATGAGTCACTCAGGTGAATAGAATCGGGTTTTTAGTCAAGGAAAGGTGAAGGAGACAAGATATGAATCCCAAGTCGTAAAGGCTCCTATGACAGATCATTAACAATAGATCCCCAGCAGAAGAACCGCTCGGTTTCACAGGCAAAAACACCTCAGAACAACATTCCATAGATTTGGGCTCTTGTTGATCTCGAATAAGTGAGCGAATCCATTCGTTTTCGACGGATCTGGAAGGTTTTAAAAGTCCCCACACGAACTGAGCGGCTCCGCTGCGCGAGGCTCTCCAGACGCACACGGGAGCGAGCGAGTGTTCCGCGAGCGCGCGCTGAAATGCGCTTCAAGCGGCCGATCAGCTGGGTGTGTTAAAAAAAAAACAACAAGACCAAAGCAATCGATGTATGAGAGGCGGGGTTCAATGCATACCAGCCTTTTTCTTCTTCTCTGATATAATTAATCTCATTATAAATGTCATGTGAACGACTACAATGCAATGTAAAAAATGCCACACCTTCCCCTTAATTCAACCTTTGCAAACTTAGAGACCATTAAAAAAGAAAAGCTATATTATTTTTTGCATCCATCAGCAGCAACACAAATTTTCATTAAGAACATAAATTAACACTAAATATCTATCTATCTATCTATCTATCTATCCATCCATCCATCCATCCATCCATCCATCCAGATACACACATAAACACTTGACATTGGAGAAAAATATAACGGAAAAGTGTAAACCTTAACAACATTTAACAAATCAATTTAATTTGAAATGTCTTTATTGTATAATTAATATTTGCCTTTGTATATCCCAGTGTGATTTTTACTCATCAAACAGAAAAAAATAATAAATAAAAATGAAAAATGGGAACACTTGAGTATAAGGAACAATTCTCACTGTTAACTATTACCATGCCTATTATTAACATACTGGCCATTTATAAGTGCTTATAAAGCACATATTGTGCATGTCAATATTCTACATCCCTAATCATATCCATAAACTTAACAACTACCTTACTAATTATTAATAAGCAGCTACTTAGGAGTTTATTGAGGAAAAAGTCGTAGTTGATGGTTCGTTAATGGCAAGAATTGAATTTTAAAATAAAGTGTGACCTAAAATACTACTAGAGAAAACAATAATTTGTGCAATTTGAAATTTCCCCAGTTATTCAGATGTCACCCTTGTGACAATTTCATCTTGTCACCACTAGATGAAATTAGTTCTGATGGTTTCTGAATCTGTGTTTGAAAGGGATGAGAAGTCTGAATCTATTTCGCAAGTTGGTCAATTCTGTGAGATCAAAATTTCTCTGCAGTCAAATCAAATAAATGGGCAAAAGTGCCAAAGGCCGATAGTAAAGGACACAAAATCTAAAGAGAACACTTTATTAACTGTCTATTTCAGATTTCAGAATTGAACATCTTGTGTTTTATTGAGGGCTTGACCTATAAACTGTGCAGTCAATGTAATACAGCTTGACTGAATCAAAGCAATTTTTCAACAAGGGATTTAAGCTGCGGCTGGCTTTAATGAAAACCAAATGAACGGCATCTTTAAAAAACTATAACAGTGTTGCAAACTAACCAACCAATGTTCTTGTTTTGCTTTGAACAGTGGCTAAATAGTAGTCTGCTCCATAAAGCATGCAATGTCTGCGCTGCTTCTAGGAAGTTTTTGCATGGAATGTACAGCTTGTAATTATTTACCAGCTGATTGTGATTATAGGTCATCCCCTTTCCTCCACACTTCCTATTAAACCATCAGGCATTCAGAGAAAAACAGTACATGGGATGGAGACACGCATACACTTACAACCAACAGAAAGACATCATGAATGAGGTTAATCTGAAGTCCTCTGAATGGAACAATTGTCTTATTATCTTTATTGGTTTATTGCTATCAGAAAATAACATAAAATCTTGCAAATGGCTACTGACAGTATTGCGCAAATTAATATAATTCAGAAGAAAATTACATTTTCGGTACCAAAAACAGCTTTTTGAATCAAGCAAGAGAGGACGATGCAAGGATAAACACATTACATCAAATAATAGTCGTTCTGAAACACTGAAATATCATCTCTGAAGAACTCAGAACAGAATATGTTCATGAAGATACAAATTCATGTTACAGCACTAACCTTAGCTCTGAGACAAACTGAATTTTAGATTAGTGCCGCAGATGTGCCACATGTCGACAGTAATAGGTTTTCACTTTGCCAAGGGAACTCTTGGAAAATCAGTCTATAGATACGTTTTTGCTACTGATTTTTTCTGGCTAGCTCTTATCATGGGTAGAGAAGATCTACCGAATGAAGGACAGAACTGGAAATTCAAAGTCATGTGGAGCTTCAAAGAACCATCTGACACTGCGTGCTGCATCAGATGCAGATGTGTTCTATGTGCTATAAAGACAAAAACTGAAAGCAAGAGGAGAGACCAAGCCTGGGATAGAGAAGGGAAGAGAGGGAGAAAAAAGGCAGAGTAAGAGAAAGACGCTCCAAGTTGCCTCAGGTTGCCTTTCAGCTATCTTTCCCTGTAGATTCATCTGTCAGAGCTCAACTGAGAGAGAGATAGAGAGTGAGAGAGAGCGCAGGCCTCATTGGGCATCTCATCCTCAGGCTTAACAATCCAATATTGGTTGTTGCCGAAGATAATTATGCCCCTCTGATGATGGAATACCTTGGGCAAGTTACAGCAATTTGCATCACCAAACATGGCAGATCAGCATACATGAGGGAGGTTTAAAGGCATAGCTCACCAAAAATGAAAAATCTGTCATTATTTACTCACTCCTATGTCATTTCAAATCATACACTTTCTTTCTTCTGTGGAACACAAAAGGAGAAATGTCACATTCATAGTGGCCACATCTGTTATGCTTTAAAAACATAAAAAAAGCACAAATGTTTTTTTTCTAAGTCCTTGAAAGACATACAATGGCTTTGTGTGAAGAACATCCCAATATCTTACGTTGTTATTTATTGATATTCTTGGCCTCCAGGAGACAAAAACTCAGATCAGTCAGACTTGTGAAATGAATCAACTGGTTCACTAGGAAAAAAAAGAACAATTTGTTCACTAGGAAAAAAAAGAACAATTTGTTTAAAGGGGTCATATGATGTTGCTAAAAAGAACATTATTTTTTGTATTTGGTGTAATGAAATGTGTTTATGTGGTTTAAGGCTCGTCGCTCTAAAAAACGAGGTGTGCTCTAATTGGCCAGCTATCCAGTGCGTAGTAATTGGTCAAATGTTTCAAGCATCTGACGGAAATGTTACGCCCCTCAACATATACTGTTATGGTGTGTCCCGGTCAGAAAACCGGCATGACAGGACAAAAACAATAAAACCCATTACAAACAAAGCAGTTGTTGCATCCAATGGGAACATAATTACTGATTATAATGACTTATACTGTCTTTTTACGTGTTGCGTTGCATATCGAAGCGGGTATCGCGCTCTTTTGGAAGGTCAAACAAAATAGTTTCCTACTGAAATTGAAACAGCTTCTCCACAAATTGGTGCAGGTGGCAAAAAAGAATAAAAGGTACGCCTTCTTTCTTAGCATGAACATTTGGGCAGAAATTTGCGAATCTTCCCAAATTGTAACGTAGAGATATGAGGGCGTTTAAACAAGCCATTTTAGGGGGGCCTGGACAAGTCTTAACTTTTATAAAGAATATCTCTTTGGATTTGAGACTTTAGTCTTTGCAACTTTACAGATCTTGTAACACTCCAAAGAGAAAGGAAAAATTTAAATCGCATCATATGACCCCTTTAAGAATCAGACTGATTTGGTTCACAATTCAAATCCAGCTGAGAATGACGGCATTTCATTTAGTCCTACGCTGACAGATGAGAACAACGTGATCATTTTTGTTCTCTCCCAAACACCTTTGCATCTGCTTTACATGGTTTCTGTTTGTGACCGAGTCATTCGGAAAGGATAAATGAGTGGATAGGATACTGCATGTGCATTTGGAAAGGCTTAAATGGAAATTTGTTAAGAAAGTACGTTTGCTTTTATTCATGTGCAACCACATTATTATTAATAAGAAATAAGTGTCCCAGAGAGTGTGATTTCAGATCATGGCTATAAATCACTCAAATCAGCATCTGAAACTTCACGATACAAGCCATTCCAGATTTCTGTTCTGCAAAACCATGAAGTGATTTATCAAAGCACTTAGACAAATTTTCTTTAATCATTGGTTAGTATTTGACCACATGGCAGCAAAATTACATCTTTTGAAGTTGTTCGGTCTGTTGGGTAAAGAACGCACACGGTTATACCGCACATGCCGTGTTTCGTATAAACGCACATTTAACAAGTACGGCGTTTGGAAACATAAACATTTCAGAAATTTGAAAGTAACCAAGAATCATGGAGATGAGACGTTTCTGTGGTGGCGACAGACTTTCACAGCAGAAGAACTCAGAAAAGCAGCCTAACATAGTTATCGTTCACATGAATATTTATAACTACTCATGAGCGATTTCTCATTTTCAGCCTATTTTTCTGCACCATTACTGCAACCATTTAAAATGGATCAGAGAGAGAAACTGGGAGCGAAAGAGAGAGTCTAGGGAGGAAAAAAAAACAGTGGCATTATTTTTCCATAATAAAATTTCCCAGCCTTAACAAGATAAAAGTAAATTGCGCACTGACTCAGAAAGTGTGAAAGGCATTCTAGAATGAATTTTTCATGTGCATTGATAATTTAATATGTTGTGGCGCCAATTTATCAGATTTCTGTGTCATTGCCGCTCTTTTTTTTTTTCTGAGGAGAATAACAAGGATATGATCTTGCTTTCTGAGAGCTTTCAGAACAATGTCACAGAAAAAGGTGTTCACACTGATTGGATGGAGAAAAAAAAAAAACTCCTCAGAGAGACTTAATGTAACTTGCTCTCATTTTTCCCACCACAGAACGCAGGAGGCGCACTAACAAGACGACGAGGCGGACTAAATTGAACAACGTGTTCTAAATTCTTCACATTATTTATACCGGCTGGAATGCGATCACTTCATTTGAATAACATCCAAATTGGATGCCCAGGTAAAACACTCGTGTGACTCGCATGGCATACAAATATGGAACGAAACGCTAAAGATCCGGCTTCGTCATCCAAGGAGTGGTTAAATTATGACACACGTGAAGATAAAAGCATCACATCTTTCTTCCGGAACGTTAACGGTTAAAGCAGTCGGGCTGAGCCCGAGGCAGAGGATGATAAAGTATTATTTATCATGAGGAACAGCTACTGGCCCAGCAAAGGGAGAGAGGGAGGCAGAGAGAGAGGTAGAGAGATTAAATATAAGGTTACCACAGCTAGGATCTAATCTATTCAGAGACAAATGCCGGGTCTCGGAAGCACATTTGTTGTGCGCCCCCGAGGTTTAACAGCCGGCATTATGGTTCCATTTCTCATCATTAGCAAGCCTACATCAATGTCCCCACTAAGGGGTCAGCTCTGGGAATAGATCCAAGGGCTGTGTCAGGCCAGGAAGACAGGAAAAAGGGGAGGGGAACGGAGGAATAAATCTCTCTCTTTGTGCAAGCGAGCGCGTGGGGTACGTGCTGTGTGCCATCTCTTATCATACTACGAGAATTGCATATGGTTTTACATGCTCGTGTACATGAGTATTTGCATAAGCCAGTTTGCATGCACGTTTGATACAAATAAGAGGAAGAGGCAGAGTGCAACAGGAAGAAAGAAACAGATAGAAGGACAGAAGCAGTTGAAAAGACCGAGAGGCAGAAATGTGAAAGACAAAGGACGCGAAAATCGAGTCTGATGTATCTGGCTGCAGCACGTGTGTCCCCTCGCCTACCATATGCTGCTGGATTTCACGCTCGTAGATCTGAATGCGGACACAAGCATTTCTGGGTTTCTTTTTTCTTTTCTTTTTTTCATCCAGCAGCCCTGCCTTCCTCCACCGTGTTAGATATGTTAATCTGCTGGCATTCATCTGAACTACAGCGGCTTCGAAACAGTTCTCCAGACCCACGCGTCAGAGCTCCAACCCAGCCGCGGGCAGCAGATGCTCCTGCAGACTTACCCCAGCCGCAAACTGGGCTTTCAGGCTTCCCACTGAGAGATTCCCTGCCTCCTCATAGAGCTCCAGAAGTGTATAATAAGCCCCCTTGAGGAAAAGCAAGGGATGAAAAAAAAAAAGAAGTGTGGAAGGTTTAAGTGCAGGAAAACAACGGAGTGGTTACACTGGAGGCTGCATTAGTACAGAACTGATTTCCGATGGGCAATTTGAGTCTTTTCAGCTAAGCAGCGGTCACTATGTCAATACTGTTAATCAATTAGCGCTCAAAATCAATGACCAGATAACCTTTTCTTTCTATTGCAAAAAACAATTGTGAAAAAAAAGCTACATAGATGGACAGATTTTACATTTCTTTTTTCTTTAATTTATTAACAGCTTGAATTAATTCTGATTGGAAATAAATTTCTATTTTCTTTTTTTTTAATCATTGTAAAGTATTAACTTTTAACTTTGTACATTACAAAAATATTGATTTTTGTATTAAATTAATTTAGTGTATAAAAATATACACACACTTTCAGACTATACATATTAACTATATTGGTACTATATTAAAATATTTAATCTTCTTTAAAGTAATGATAATTTCATGTCGATTCAGTAACAACTAAATTTAGTTTTTTCAATGAACGATTCATTAGACTAATTAAAAGCTTGCAAGTTTTGTGAATAATTCATTAAAGTGAACAAATGAGTCATTTGTCTGTGAATCGGACTACACTGTGCTACATAAAAAAAAAAAAACATTTTAACAAGCCCTAGTATAATCACTATTACGTAGTTGTTTCTGTAACCTGTGATGTGCTGTAGGGATAATAGTGTTCAAAAAAAGGATAATAATGTTGACGACTCAGGTTGTATGTTAAACATGTTAAACATACAAATTAAAGAGACACTTTGAATTTTAACAATTTAAAACAGTAAATCAAGATTCACAAGGGCGATGGAAAGGAAAAATGAAGTTGAGGAAGAAAAAAATCCTCCAGTGAATAACAAATCAACAGCAAGCAAATGAAATGAATTGAGTTAGGAATATCAAATTACTATCATCAAATTAAATTTACGACAGTAGATTTCTAATTAAATTACCGAACACAAGCCAGCGGTTTACACGGCCCTGCTCTATGAACCATGGACGAACTGGGAGCTGACTCGGAACACCAGTCGACCTCGGAAATGTAACAAACAAACCGCAGGTTCAGCTAATCAAATTCAGGTGAACCGTGAATTCTGTGTTGACTAGAAAAAGTCATGAGGAAAAATGAACACTTGTGTAACAAGCTGTCTACTCTTAGCATCTTGTAATAGGTGCAACTTTGCAGGCTGGTTGCAATAATATTCCCCAATTCAATCAGTGGTGAGCAGCAGTCATGCCAGGGATGTGAATCCCTTATTCAGGTTTCAATTTTTCATACAAACCATGCACAGATTGTCCCTCACATTCCCTTTGACGTTTGCCTGGAAGAATAGCTTCTTTATGCTTATTGCATTCAGAGGTAGTGGCAATAGCATGACGGTAATCACAATAAAGGAGCGGTTGACACCAGCAGCCATGAAATTTGACTCACTTTCTGTGCATTAACAGCAAAGTGGCAGATTAAATCACCCAGCGTATGATATACAGTCAATCGAGGCCATTACAGGAATGAAGCACAGGGCGGATGCCTCCCATCAAGATGGTGGTGCATGAAAAAAAAAATCAAAAAAGGAAGGCAGTTGTAAACATGACAAATACTGATGGAGGCTTGCAGTAACAATGCTTTCAAGACACTTACGTGGAAGACTTGCTTGGCCAGTTCTGACTGGAGCATAGGCCAGATATGTATTCCGCAGATGATGCCTCATCAGCAAAACGCTTATTGCTTTCTGCAGAGATGATGCATTAGTTAAGTGATAGCCAAACCTCGAAATATTGCAATACTATTTGTCAAATCAGAGCGCAGTCAATATCGCACACCTAAGATGCAGATGCTACTCGTGCAAGCTAAACAATCTTCTACTCTGCTGCTAAAGAATGCCTCCTTGCCGCTGTCTAAAGGGGTCCATGGGTCACCATACTTGGCTGTATGTCACGTCACTTTCACTTTTTTCAAAAGCATGTCTCTTTTCTCAAGGTCCATTAGACAAGGGAAAGAGTCTTTGACTTGGGTGCTGAAGCCTATGAACAGTTAATGTAGACTTAACAAGAATCAAGATGTTGCCGGCTTAACAAGATTCAAAGCTATCCTACAAGTAATAAAAGAGGATATCAAATGGGCAAAGAAGAGTCAGTTTTCCAGCTTTCCACTCTTTCATATTATGATCACAGTGTCAGAAGTGGTGGTGCAGCCCTATTTTATTACAATGTCATTTTTCTCTACTTGGATTTTTCTCATTGGAAAAACATGCCTGTGGTAAAATCTCTGCAAAATCACATTGCTTCTTGAACGTTTTGCAGCACTAAAGTGCTCAATAACATTTAGAAATAACATACAGTAGCCACACAAAACCCTACCTTAAACCTTACAAATAGTATTAACAAAAGCAAACATGAAATAAAAACAAATTACTGAACCAATCATACAATATTAGCTTGTTTCTACAAGTCTTTGAGATGTTTCATCGTGACTTGTGTTAACCCAAACGCTTCACATCACAAATGCGCTACTGTATCAGGTGAGCTACCAAGAAAGTTTACCATGTCAGAAATGAAATGTATGTATGGAGCTGGTTATTTGATGCAAATATTAAAATGTGTCACTTTACAAATCATGCACTATGGTAAAAGTGTTTGGAGTTCATAACATAGTACTGTGCAAGAAACCAAGTAAAGTCTTTTTAATAATTGATAATGTGCCCCTGTAATTATATTTTGTGTGCATTAATTGAAGGAAATAAAAGTTGTTTGTGTTTTACTGTCATTTTGGCTGAAAACTGCATTGCATTTCCCGCACTTTTATGTTTTTGGAGTCTGAGTGAAGGGTGTTATGGGTGTTATGCTTAATGTTTACTGAACCTGGAATGTTCCTTTAGAAAAACAGTGCACTGCAAATTGTGCATGATACAACAATACTACAACAGTAGTACATGTTGCATCTTTTTAAAGCATCTGATGCTGGTTAGCATTGCCCTGTTAGTCTCTACAATCTCTCTCTCCACACAGAGCAACAATTAAAAAACAAAGCAAAGACAAAATAGATGCATCTCCTTAGAATTGAAGGGAATATCACTGGTGCTAATCTTGAAAACAGAAGATTGTACAAAAGCGTGGAATTCAGTTTTCCCCTGAATCTCAAATTCTCTGGTCTGTCAGGTCATATCAAAAGGTTTATTAATGCATTTTAATGAACACACACACTAATCTGGTATGCTTTTGTGCAGCTAATATGGATTAGCCTCTTTTTGCATGTTAGCATTGCCAGAAAAGCCTCTCTCAGTCAATCCCACAGCAATGTTTTTCTTCCTCTTCCATCTGGACACAAGCCTGACATGACTTTTACCCCTCTTTTTTCTTATGGGACCCTTCCTTATAGACCCTAGACACTCATCTGAAAGAGGGAGGTACCTTTGCCAACCTCCTCCTCAAATCCATAGGGATGGGGGGATGAGCAAGGAGATGGGAATATAAAGAGTACAGAGGGCAAGAGGGCCTTTTCTCTAATTAGTGTTACAGAGCCCTAGAGACAAGGGTTGAAACAGTCTATACTGAGTTCATATTGGTCCTTTGTTTCTTTGTTCCATAATGTATTACCCAGAGCTCAGAATGCAAAGACAAGCATGCCTGCCACTAGTGTTTTATTAATATACATGCAGACATATAACAGCATGAATATAACAGCAAAAAGAAGAACACACACTATAAAAACATCTGCCCACAAACACATACATGTATAGACATACAGACAAAACCTATAGGAAATTTCTACACAAACTAGGTGTTGTGTGGCTTTCAGTATTGAACTGAGAATGCTTTTACAATTACAAACCAATTCGGAAATTTAAAACACGGAAACACGGAAGCACAGAAAAATTCATTTGAATTCTGCTTCCTCTTATTCAAAGAAATTCAGAAGAAAAATACCAGACAGGCAAACAAACGGAGAGATTAATTGACGCTTGTACACAGGATGGGTGGATGCATGGATGGATAAACAGACAGACAGACGGACGGACGGACAGACAGATATATAGATAGATAGATAGATAGATAGATAGATAGATAGATAGATAGATAGATAGATAGATAGATAGATAGATAGATAGATACACAGACAGACAGACAGACAGACAGATATATAGACAGACAGATAGAAACAAAGAAAGACAGACAGAGACGCATAGACAGACGGACAGACAAACAGATAGATAGACAATACAGACAGACAGACAGACAGACAGACAGACAGATAGATGGACGGATAGACAGACAGACAGACAGACAGACAGACAGACAGAGATGGATGGATAGACAGACAGATGGACGGACGGACAGACAGAAAGATAGATATATAGACAGATAGACAGATGGACGGACAGACAGACGGATAGACAGATGGACGGACAGACAGACAGACAGACAGAGACAGACAGATAAAAAGACAGACAGACAGACAGAGATGGATAGACAGATGGATAGACAGACAGACAGACGGATGGACAGACAGACAGACAGACGGATAGAGACGCATAAACAGATGGATAGACAGACACACAGATTTTAAATGTTGCACAGGAAACATGGAATATCAAACAAGTATACCTCATACCATTCATACCAACTAAAATTACCTAATTCATTTTTCCACAGAATGAAATATTGAACAAAATGTAATTGTTTTTTATTTCTTGCCGCTCTGTATGACCCCATTCACTCACTGTCAGCAGCCTGGGGAGAGTCCCATAATGCCGAGCTGTCCGGCAAATACACTTTACAGGTTATTTTAACTCAATAACACACTAAAATCCACTAACTAAGTGCAGCATGCTGGGAGGCATTAAGTCTGTCTGATACGCACTGAAAAAAAAAAAAACCTAGCTGACATCTGACTGTGCTCGAGGGGATTGAAAAACTTTATCGGTCATATTTGAAACCACAGCACTGATACAATCAAAAGAAGAGTGACCTTGCAAAGAGCTTTTTTCCAATCATGTATGATGGCTTATGTGTTCAAACATTTGCATTGAAGCTGCCAAAGAAAATGGACATGTGTTGTATCCCCATACAGATTAGGAGGAAAAAGAACTAATGCCCTCCAGGAATCGTCTGACTGTTTTCACAGTTGAAAATTCCTTAGATACATAATGTTCACCTTGGAAATGTCATGATGTTCCTATATGGTCATGAGACATCTGCATGATGGGCAAAGGAGCACCATGCATCATGATCAAAACACAAAAACAAAACAAAAAATCAGTTCCATTTATAAATGTAAGGCAAAACTAAGCAGAGTTACGACTGACCTTGACAGAAAATGATTTGCAGAAGGTGCAACCCGATTGGACAGACTAAATATGAGCAGGCGATTTCTGCCATAGACAAACAACTTTTTTTAGGCTATAATGACAATGTATTTTTTATTTTTTTTATTGTTGAATTTAAAATCCAATTTTAAAGTTTGAATGGACATAAGATAACAGTTCTTGGAGTAATTTGTTTTTATATATCCATTACAGTAGCTATGTAAAATGTAGCTATTGAGGCATTTGGTGAGCATACAAGATTTACTTAAACTAAGCTAATAGAGCCAAGACTGCAAGCTTTGCAGCATCTGTAAAACTCTAGAGGAAACCTATCTTAGGTTTTCTCTTACTGTTGACACAGTAATACATCTCGAAGCTATCAGAATGCACACACACAAAAAAAAAAAAAAAAAAAAAAAAAAAAAACAAATGGCAGAAGCGGCAGAAAATGCACCACAAGCAACCAAATCCTGGCTGATAGGAAACAGGAAAGGAAATATCTATTCCCTTGCAGCCTGATCATAAAGACAAACAAGCATTAACCCTGCTGTTTTAAAAATAACCAGTGCTGAGTTTTATTTAACATCTTAAACCTTTAATTGGAGGCTAAGTTATTTCCTCATTGAGGAACATAGAAACAGCACACCCTCTGTTCCATAGCTTTCCGTATCGAGTGAGTCTCTCTTTCACGGCGGGGCTCGGAGGAGCTCCCCATCTGTGATTCTAACCAATTGAGCTCAAGAGGGTGCAGACCCCATCCTGGCAGCCCTTGACTATGGCCTCTTAAACTGAGCAGGGAGGCTAATAGGCCTGGAAAGGCCCTGTCAACCTTTTCCCCTGGGGTCACATATGGAAATGACTAAGGCTATTTTTAAGTCACGGTAGGAATAAAGGAATAAATCTTGGCTAAACCTAATAAGAGAGGCACTCCTCTCCTTGAGGGTATGTCTGAAAATGTTATGGTGTCCATTTGGCCCTTTTTACCACATCCGCTCCCTCTTTCTCTGTCTGGAAGTCTGTAACATCCCACTAAACAGGAAGTAGAAAGGAGTCATGTAATTGCCTTTTGAACAGCTTCAAGTCTGGATCCCCTAGTGGTCTCATTTTTCATTTTCAGCCCTTTCTCTCAAAACAGATGGCTACAATTTAGATTATAGCCTATTTCCATTTGAAATATACTGTTGAAATATTATCTCATACTGTATAATAAACCAAATATATATATACATTGTTCATGCAAGGCACTGTTGCTTATTGTGAGTCACAAGTATTCATGTGGACAACTGTACATTTATTTTACTTTATGGTATCTTATTTGAAAGCAAAGACTGCATTTACTTGCACAAAAAAACCTGAATATTTTGAAATATTATTAAAACCATTTTCTACTTTAATTTAAGAAAGTAATTTATTCCCGTGATAGGAAAGCTGAATTTTCAGCAGCCATTAATCCAGTTTTCAATTTCACATGATCCAATCTATAGATAAATATACTGATTTTGTGCTCAAGAACATTTCTTATTATTATGAATGTCGAAATTAGTTGTGCTGTGTAATATTTCTGAATATATGCTGAATATATATATAAGTATTCATATATATAAGTATTCATTTATTTAAGAAATTACAAAATATAACTCTGACTGATGCCAAAAAGCTTTGAATGGTATTTCTTGGTGAATAATTCCTTACATAACTATGTATTTCAGATTTCACACCCAGTGTCTCTATAACCATAACACTCCCAATAACACACACAGCCACAAAGGCTGGGCAAAGTGTAAGCTTTCTAAATCCGAAGGCTGCATGTGTAAATCTAATCTCATTCACTAGGAGAGCGCAGTGGCCTAGTGCTCAGTCAGAGCACTTTATGGCTCCATATGCTTTTTCACTTCCCATTTATTCAGTTGGAGCTGCAGTACTCTCCAGAGGAAGTCACAACCCTGCAGGCCCAGTCTCTACCTTTCATCTGATTTATACAATAACTCGGCCCAAACAAACACACATGATTTCCAAGGACAAGTAGTGGATCATAGAGAGGGAGAGAGGCTGAGAAAGACAGAGAAAGAGAGAGAGACTGTACAAGTTCACAGAGGTAAATCAATAGAGAGGAGAGGAGAGGAGAAGGTTAAGTCTAAACGAAACAGTAGTTTTGGAGTAAATCAAGTAGCACAAGACTCTGAGCATGCTGACTCCTTAAAGCTGCAAAGTGTCAGCTTTAGATGCTAAAAATATTTACTTCCATTCCAGTTTAGTGTGCGGGGACAACAAAATGTCAGTCAATTGTAAAGTTCATATCACCTACAAGTTACACAATGCAAAACTATAGAAGATGTCCACATGTTTTAACCTATGCCTACTCCTACGGATGGACGGACGGACGGATGGATGGATAAGTAGGTAGGGTAGGTATATAGGTAGGTAGATAGCACTCTCTCTCACACACTCACACACAAAAATACAAAGTAAAACACTCAAGTATCTCCACATACCCTATCTTGACACATTGATGGATGTCCAGGATGCAGAACCTCTCCCAGTAAGACCATTAGTGGAGTGAAGTGATGTCCAAAGCACCAGTGCGTGACTGGGCCAGCCAGCGGAGTGCTTTTATAAATGAGTCTCTACTGAGAGCTCTGGCTGGACACCTCAGAGGAAGAGGAGAGGAATACTCGATTTGGCTCTAGAAAATGCCAAACACACAGCAACGAGTGTGATGCATCAAATACATATTTTAAAAATGAATCGTTAACCTAGAAGCGTTCAGGAAAAATAATTACTTTTTTCAAATGAGTTTCCCAAACATTTCCTGTCCGCCACATGTAGTCCCAACCGCAATTACTGAACCAGCAGTTGGTTTTTCTAAAAACCTGAAATGTAGAGGTCCTCTTTATCTTCAGTTCTTCTCACACATTCTTTATTGTTTTCCCACCTCCATTTGCTGTTGTTTCCAAGGAGTGCTGCAGTGATGACATATTTTTGAAGGCCAACCCAGAAGATAGCATTACTTTGGTTCCCTAGACATAAACCTATTGGCTTATTGCATACTGTTAAAAATTTTAGAGTGAAATTACAGTATATTCCTGGTTAATAATTACTTTTACAATAATTTCACAGTGGAACTTCTCTTGTATCTAACTGCGCAGAAATGTCTTGTAAATAAACAGCATCAGTCTGTTTCTACAGTGCATATGTTCCCAGCATGCAATAAAGCATGAATAGATAACATCTTTCTGAATTATTTGAGAAGCAGACTTTTTTCTATTATACAGATATTCTTTCTCAAGTTAGGAAAAATGCTAAAATTCACTTTTACATGTTGTTTGAACATAAATGTGTGTTGGCAGTGTTTGTACACATCCACCCAATAATGATAAAACTATACCCAGTGTTTGTTTTTTTAAATCCCCATAAATAATATCCCCTTTCTCAAATCAAGCTGTTCTCAGCTTCTTGGCTGTGTGATGTCACACAGACCCAGGCTCCTCCCAGTCCACCATTGTTTCGACGCAGAATGTCTCCTAAGCGATTGAGGCGTTTTGTTGTTGGATGTAATAATGAACATAGCAGTCGTCATTTACTCCTGAAATCTAAGCTGCTGAAGACCCAGAAGATTACCTTTATTTATTTTTTTTAATAATGCGCCCTCGATCTGCTCAAATGTGTCTATGTTCACGCGAATCATTCATGATCCAGCTTCACCTACAAAAGGAATGAGTATGTGTTTTTTTATGAATCTTTATGAATCTTTTCCTAATAACGTGCCATGAGAATGACTCATCACCTCACGGAAGAGTGGGTGGGGTCAGCAGAGTTCATTAGCATTTAAAGAGACATGCACTAAAGTGGCTTGCTGTGAACAGAGCTGTTTTTCACGAGGTAAAAAGGGTGTTGTTTTACACTACCATTGATAAATTTTAACCAAAGTATGTTCTAGACTTTTCATTAAGACCCTAAAGAATCATATCAACTTGTGGAAAATGGGCATCTGATGACCCCTTTAAGAAATTTAATCTATAAATCTGCACATTAAATACAGTCATAAAATATATTTTAGCATTGAAAAGAAAGATACAAACCAAATAATCTTTTACTGTACCACGTGAGGCTAATATAAAACCTAATATAAAAAACAGAGTACAGTGTGTTCTTTCCAAGGTAACAAAACCAAAGTCAAGATATATTTTGTTTTATTTCCCTATTCTTGGTCTAACAAATGAAACAAATGACAGATTTATAGATGCT
Source organism: Carassius carassius (assembly GCF_963082965.1). Lineage (NCBI taxonomy): Eukaryota > Metazoa > Chordata > Actinopteri > Cypriniformes > Cyprinidae > Carassius > Carassius carassius. The sequence goes on from NC_081759.1 coordinate 39,757,931, forward strand.
GCGATAAACTTGATCTAGTTTTTGCTATAAACTAAAAATATTTTACATCATGCCAGCAGCTGCAAACTGACATTGAGCATAATTCTACCTTCCACGAGGTCATTGTTAGTCTTTATGCTTCTAAGAATCCAGATACTATGATTCTGGCCTGGATGTAGACGTGGGGTTACCCTGCAGGGGTTGGAAGTGACGCGGTCTTTTGGAAAGCTCTGCTGGGGCGCTTTGACAAATGGACTGTCTGATGAGCACTGCGTTCAGGGAGCAGGACCCCGTGCTCACGCCTCGTTTACCTGCCGCTACGCTCACTCGCTCATCCTGGTTCTTAGACACATGGACACACACACACTTTCTCTAGCAGCGACCCAGTTGTTGCCAAGATGTGAAAGTCAGGGAAGTCAGTGTGTATCACGATAGATCAAAATGTGGCGACAACAACTTTGTTGCAATGCATTATAGTTTGGTTTTGGCCACGTGTTGCATCCAGACTTTTGAATGGAATATTACATAACTGGCTTCAATATACAATTAGGCCCATATTTATATTTGGATACAGGCACCATTTTTTTTATTGATTATTTTTATCTGTTGACCAAAATCTGTTGTCTGTTGGCTCTCTTAAATTATAAGTGAAATCAGAAGAGATGGATAATTGGGCCTACTTAACGAAAGCTGATTTGACAATTTAAAGTACGTAAAAAGCCAAATAAATGTGAAAGGTGGCCTACATTTGCACCTCCCACCCGCCCGCAGCTCGTTATTTCACTGTCGAGATTTATACTGTTACATCTTTTCAATTCAATCACGGTCTCGTTTCGACGGGACTCCTCAACCACACAGCCATGAACGTTGACAACTGCAACGGTCGTCTCGACAGATCCGTAGGTGTGTAAACAACCTCGGTGCGCATGTGTGTTTGGGACTGTGACAAATTCCCAAACATGTCTCTGGCGACTTCCCGCTGCTTTGGTGTCAGCCAAACACGTCAGACACAGACGCAGGGCCCCGTGGGATGGGCACAGAACAAGATGTCGCCTGTCAAGCGGGGAACATTTGAAAATAAATAACATCAGTGATGATTTGGGTTTACTTGTCACCGACGAGCTGGTGTTTTTGAGGAGTGATGCCGCCGCAGATCCTCTGGGAGAAGCAATCGCTCTTTTCCAGACCGGCATCTCCAAACAGATGTGCCTGATTTCCATTGCAGATCTCGCCGCATAAATCCACATGAGGATTTCAATATTGGTCTTAACAAGCAGATGACAGCAAGCAAGGGGGTGATCATTCATAATTGGAGATTGGAGGAGAAAAACAAACAAACAAACAAACAAAAAACTAAGGGGGAAAAAAACCACGATGCTACTGGATTAAGTAGCTCTGAATATAACAGGAATGCTAAATCTAGTTAAGAGCTTAGTTGATGCACAATGGCGTGTTTTTCACCAGGTCTGTTGATGGACCTCATGAATATTAATAAGCAATTCCCCAGGAAGCAAAAGGTTTGTGATTTTGTATGCAAGCTTATTGAGAGCTAATTGTTCTTGGTTTACCAACAGTTAGAGCTTAAATTGTGGCACAGTAAAGAGGTTTTAGATAATGACTACTACAGTGGATTACCAATTAGAAAGCAGCTGGGGCTAAAAAAAAAAAAAAAGAGAAAAAAAGATTAAACTAAAACAAGTGCCGAGCCTGCCGGGCAATATTTTTATACACAACCATTGCTAGGATGTTATCGTGTTTCTACAAGTCTTTTTCAACTCATAACATTTCTAGGTTTAAGAGCCAGAGACTGGAAGCAATATGATATTCTAAAAAAACATAACATAATCCACAACCAAGGATGCAGTTTGTGTAAGAATGTTCAGTAGATCTTATTTTTGATGGTGCATATTCCATACATCTACACAATATTAAATCAAATGTATATGGAGTAATATGGTATCACCACACATTATTTAAATGCATTCATTCGACAGACACTTTTAACTGAAGTGACAATGCACTGCAAGTAACGATGCAGTGCACAATTAAACAATTAATAAAATGTAAAACGCAAAGATTGCAATAAAAAAAGTACTTTCTTGTAAAACTTGGTCCAATCAAATCCAAGACAAAATAAAATCCCGTCCTACTTCACTTCAATTCCCAGCAAACACATGGACTGATAAGGTGCATAAACTAATGTTGCTTTTTGTTTAAAAGTGTCCACCAAATGTATACACCTAAATTCAGTTTTTTTATTGCACAGACTGGTACTCTTAAGACTAATTCATAAACATTATATAACTGTATACCTGTGTGTCTGGTTTGAACGATTGCAGTATTTCAGAGTGCAGAGGTCTGCTTGTAACAATAGCAATCATCTCCAGGAGCTTAAGGAGAAGCAGCTGCTGAGAGCAGTCAATTAGAGGTTAGGAGCAGGAGAAATGCACGAGTAATTCACATGAATCTCCCTGCCTCAGCTCCATCCAGAGAGTACATATCATAAAGCTCTTCTGGCAATGGGGTAAAGTCAACCTGCTCCAAGTATGCAGCAGAGATTTTACTTCTTCTGGGAGACTCCATAAGTCATCCACACAATGGCTGCTTCTTGGAAGTGGAAACACACCTTGTACAGTACAGGGAATAATAAAGCACATGGAGAGATGACCTGGAGGAGCGCTGGAGTGTTTTAGTTCTGTGGTCAAGGCCGAGGCGTGGTTAAATGATTATCTGACTCTGCTTCCTGTCTCTGTATAGGATAGTGGGTTATTAATGGTCTCATGAAAGAATTCAAGAAAGATAAAAGGTTTAAGATAAAGGCTATCCTCTTTTTCATTAAATGTTAATCTCTTTAAACCATCAAAAGTAGAGCTCCACCAATATTTGTTTAACTCATACTACCAACACATGAACTTGGACACTAGGATATAACAATTTTATACTCCCTTAACCTAACAAAACATCCTTTAACCCTCTCAATCTAAATCGTGATTCCATTGAAAAGTTTAAAAGATTTTAGATTGCTAAATGAGAAAGTCTGAATAAAGATCTTGTATCCTGAACGGTCTGTTCCTTCAGGGTTGAAGCAAAAGCGAAGGCTGTTGAGATCAAAGTGAAACATGGTTAAATGGGCCCTTAAAGCAAGGGCCAGGACAAAACGAGATCAGATCATTTTTGATTGGTCTCTCAGGTCTCAGGGTTTGAGCCTGGTTCAGAATAATGATTTTAGCTCCGGGTTAATGAAGCTCATTCACTGCTACCATTGTGACAGCTTACCACAGCCTTAATAAAATAATCATCCCCTTCACCTAATTAAACCAAAATAATCTCACCCACCTGCTGACCCTGACAACCCCCTAACCTCTCGTGTGGGGAATTTGGGAAATGGCGAGATCCTTCACACGTTCTTCTTTTCCTTCACTCTTAGATGAATGCAGTAATAATAAGATTATCTGAAGCAGTCCTGCTGGCTATAAAACGCGGGATTTTAAAATGGCTCGATTCATTGAGCATCCCCAGCCACCTTCGCAAGTGTGCGGCTTTGGGTGTAATTGACTCTGGTTTGGTATCACATGCTCATTGCTAATTCGGAGGCCTGTCTTATCATATTACTAGTGAGAATAAGGGGCCTCCCAACGTCCACCCCCTCTTTTTCCTTTAAGGTTACATTGCAACAAAATAGCTAAAGCAGTCATTATTAATGAAGGTACGGAAGAATTCATTTCTTATTTATGAGAAGCTAACCAACTTGCAAGGCTTCCGACGGCCCTATTAATGATCTTTAGTGAGCCTCGGGCGGATTCTGCTCTCCCAAATCCACTGTTTTTTTCTCCTTCCCACTCCATTCTTCCTCTCGGTCCATCTCTGATCAACCCCCTCACCAGCACACGGAGGGAGGTGATAATTTATATGGAGGATTTAGACAACGCTGAGGGTGGAGGGATGGAACTCAAGGGAAGGGAGCGTTGATCAGGCCGAGCACCGGTGGAGAGAGCCAGACAAATAACAAATGACAGGTCTGTGATTAAATCAAAGCTGCAGCCGTACGTGTTGAAGTATCGGCCTGTCACTAGCAATCTAGAGCTGGTTACGCCGCTTTCCCAATCTCTTCAGCCTTGTTCACTCTGTCTTTACCCATAATGCACCTCCATTGTGCATGCATCTCTGTCACACACACACAGCAGTTAATTTGAAGGAAATTTTTTACGGTATTTCAAAAATGCATATTTTAGTATATCTGAGGACAAACAACAAATCCTAACCCTTACATACCCAAATAAATGATGCCAAAACAAAAATGTGGTCTATTCTTCTGAGATGATGTATAACTGCTAGTTATGTAATACATATCAGTAAAATGTAATTTCAAAGGAACAGAATAATTTTTTTAAGAAACAAAAACTATTTGCCTATAAATATTACATATCAGAACTCCTAAGCATATGGTATTGCAATACCCTGGCAACTACCAAAATCACTAGAGTGATGCTAGGTTTTGTACAGGAAAGCACTACTCACAAAAAGTCAATAAAGAAAAGAAAATAATCTAGTTGTAGCAGTAGTATTGTACAGCTCTTAACATTTTCTTGATGCGATGTCTTTGTCCATTACCGAATAGGCATTATTGCGATATGGCTAGTGCATTTGCAATGTCCATTATGAGATGTTTTACAATTACGTACATTAGCAAATAGAAAATAAATAAATAAATAAACATAACCTTCAAAAATCAAATGACAATTTTGCACATATTTCATAGAGTGCACATACTGGTGCTACGCGTTCAGACTCCAGTAAAGAGAACAGTAGAAATCGTAATCATATTGATGGGAAGTAGTAGCAATTTACAAAATGAAATGAAATGAAATCGTGTGCTTGCTGGGGGAAAACAGTAGCATCAGCCAGATATCTCAATATCCAACTTCTCATTTCATAAAAGGCCACAGAGTGAATTCAGAATAAGACATTTTTCTTTATGCACATAGTCCAGGGTTTCTCATGCGACCATAATACCCTAAAGGCCCAGAGGCTTATATGTCCTCTACACTGACCCACCACAAGCTGGGATGGCCACACAACAGGGAGATTGTCTGTAGCTCCAGATATACATCAATACCAGTGGCTCACAGCCAGACTGAGCATATCTCAAAGAATCTGGGATGGCGCCCTGGGTAAACGGCATTGCGATTGGTATAGCACACAATAAAGGCCATTATGTAAGCCCTTGCTCTGCTACTACACCAAATTCATTATAAAGTCTATTTTATTCAAATCCTGTACCTATACCTCTACTATAACCATAATGTAAGCCCTGCTTAAACCCAGCTAAAAGCATTGTGTTGTTTCCCCAGAAATGCTTAAAAAATAGGTACATTACAATTTTTATAATTGGGTTGTAGCAAGAACCTTGCAACATTAAAGTAAATTGGCCAATTACTCCCCAAAATGTTGTAGCACTGTTAAACATGTGTCAGGGATTGTAATTCCAGCCTACTTTATTTCAAAGTTAAAACGCTCTTGCGACAGAACATTATGCCACAGATAAAAGGTTACAAGACTTTTACACCCTCTTAAGAGAGTGTCTAGAATTCCTAAATTCTAAACTAATGATAACCAAGGTCTTTCTGTTCTTCTAAAAAGTCTGAGAATTGAAAAGCTCAGAACATATTCTCCAGTATGGTATTTCTTTAACTCTTTTAAAGTAGAGAAACCCCCTAAAAATATATATAATATAGGAACCAAAGTAAACTGGTTTTAATTTATACATTACAGAATCAACTTGACTACATCAGGCTACTGCAACAAATCTCATTTTCTCATTTGGAGATCTAGATATGCACTGTATTACTTCCATCCTATGTCTGAAATCTGTAATTGCATACTTCTCTGCTATATAATAGGTGAAGAACTGTATTTGACAAAAGTAGTACTCAGATGACCCGATGATTCTGAAGTGTGCATATGAATAACATAGGACCAATTGTGCATATGAATAACATGTCAAAAGAACTCAGTGTAAGACCATATTTAATTATTGACAGGAATAAAAATGAGCCTGTGAGAGATAAATCTAACCTGATTTAAGTCTATGTTGGGAAAACGTTGTGTAATAAGTGATGGGAAATCTAGTCAATGGCAGAGAAAGGGTTACCATTATTGTTGCAATTTCATTTGGTGCCACTATCGACACAAATGAAGCATTCAGCTTTAAGGAAAGATGCTGGGGTTATGCATGCATCACAAACCAGTCACAAGCCAGTCCTGAAAAGCTGACACGTACAAGACATGGTCACAAACTTTAGACACAACAGCCTTTACAGTTTCAAAAGGGTCACCAGCGCACAATCCTCCTGCCTGCCAGACTCCATCAAAGCATTTTACATGAAAGCGCTCTGTGTTCTTACTATTAACCCTGAGGCATGATGGGGGGTCACGCTTAACAAGGAGAGACACTGTTCCAGGAACATCTAATATTTACAGCCTGGGTAATAACCAGGCCGGTGGAGAGAAATAAAGAGGAGAATCTCGACTGTACAGACAGACAATGGAAGTTTACTGTGGATGTGTGCAGCAGAGAGGAAGTGACCTTATGAAACAATCTGTCTGAATTGCAGTTGCACACCGTAATGTTATGGGTCCCTGAACTGGAAAAAAAGATTTAAAAGACATTTAAACCTGATGGACCAGTGAGAACACACCCAACGGTGATTTTAAATGCAATAACATGGACTGTGCAGCTGTTATTACTAATGTGACCTTTTCTACCCTTAACATTACATAAAAACTGCTCTAATAATGGATCACCACAACATAAAAAAACAACTCTATGTGTAAGATATACTTATAAACAAGCACGAGCCATATTCTATTCTATTCTATTCTATTCTCTAACAAAAGTGTACCATGTATTTTGGTGATTGCATGCTAATTCCATGGTATTCTTTGAATTATTTTGAAGTATTATAAATTACTAACATATAATGAGAACAATATGACCTTTTTATTTTTTTTGTAGATGCAGCCTTGGTGAGCACAAGACTTCTTTTAAAGTAAAAGAAATATCGAAAGTTCTTTATAGAATTACAGAATTTGATGCCGCCAAAATAGTTTTTGCTTGTTTTCGTTTAAAAATTGTGGTCCATTAGATTACATGTTGTTGCTGACATGATACAGTACATAGCTGAATCCAAGTTCTCACAAACGGTCACGTTAATATGCTCGATTCATTCCATCATGTACGATTTCATCACGGGAGTCCTTTTTTTTTTGCGACACATTTCACTGTGTCCTGTGGTGGAAAATTATTCTGCATTCATCTTTCCTGTTCCTCTTGAGGTTGTGGTGCTAATGCTTTCCCTGCTCTTCGCCTGCACTTCCTAAAAGTGCACAGATCCAACGAGTCATCAAGTACTGCATTAGTTCTGAGTGCACTCTGAGCTTCATCTCAGTTTCATTCACTCATTTTCTTTCCTAGCTCACTCGCTAACACACAAACCTGATAAATAACTCATGTTATAGCCCTCAAAAATCTCTCCTATTACCCCATCTCCATTCATTTCACAGTTGCAGAGGCCTTCATGTGTCCTGGGCTTCAGACACTCTCTGCTTTGGGAACTAACGGTCCCCATTTGGGCTCCACATGAAGGTACAGTAATATGGAGGAGAAAACTGGAGGGAGGAAATTATTGGAGAATTCCAGGCCTGGTGGGCATTAAACAAAAAAACTCTTTCAAAACTCTTCCACCATTCTCTCATCTCTAGCCTTAGTAGAAAAAAAAGGAAAAATAGAAAGTGCAAAAAGAAAAGAAGGCATCAGTGCACGTCACTCAAATTATAACACATCCAATAACTCAATCCTTTCTCATTAGTCCATTAAGCTGTCGGCAGTAAACAGAACGAGGGGATGGATTTTGAAAAATGAAGAGACAAATTGTCAGCCGTTATTGGATGTGCTGTCAGCCATAACAGCACTTATTGATGATGATCTGGCTGAGCTGGCTTAAGGGATATGAAAGAATAAATATCAATGTTCAGCAATAGTCAGGGACTATAATATTAAAGCAGATGGATAAAGCAGATTTCCAATGAGACTTATAAACACACTACACTGACCCTAAAGGTGCACTAAGTAATTATTACTCATTCCTGGCCTAAGGTAGTCTACGATTAGTAGTCGACTGATATATCACCAAGGCTGAAAAATCTGCCGATATTTCGCATTTTTCAGATATTGGCAGAAAAGTTTTTGTGCTTGGCTGATGTGTTCAACGCAGGACTTTTATTTTGAAGGCACTGAGAGTGGTAGTGCCTGAACACACAATGCTCTCCCCTCTTGTTTACTGTCATCATTAACAGTTCTGTCTAATACGGATAGAAGTCTGTCTAATAATCAAGCAGAATGATTAAACAAAGGAATTAATGTATAAAAAAGTATTATAACGATTGCTTTCATATTATTAGTAAGTGTGCATATGATTGCGTGTTCTCTGTATGACGGTCGGTCCATGTGAAATGAATGCTTCCAACTTGAAACTCTTGATTTTAAGTTATGCTAAGATTTATGCATTTGCCCACAGTCATATTCATGTCATTTTTCGCTGTGTGGAAAATTAGTGTTACCCTGGCTTTATTTTAAAAATATTATTCCCAATGCACACAAACTTCCAAGAATACTGAGTGCCTTGTTAGTTACAGTGTTTACTTTCTTTTAAATTATATTTTTTATTAAATATTTATGGATTTGTGAAAAAAAACTTTGTCATTTAAAGTATGAATGTTTATTTTACACATGTATTTTTTAATCCATTGTCAAATGATTTCAAATTTCTTAAATATTAATAAAAACATAATATATATAATTACCAAGATAAATGCATTTAATCAACTTAACAAATTATCACAAAAATACACATATCTGATTTTTATGTTATTTGCTACAGACTACAGACATTCAAGTTTATATTCTCTCATATTCTGTCTTGAGTTTAATATTCAATGAAATGATTAGCTTAAAACAACAGAAAGATGTTATATACCTCTTTTTCCAAATTTTTCAAAGAGCTATTCATCTCTTATATGTAAAGCCTTTTTAAGTTGTAATTGGAAAACGTTGAATTAAAACTAAAGTATCCATAAGATGATGACGCACTATATCCTTTTTTCCTTTGTGGAGACAAATATGTGTCCTTGTTTTCAGACATTCAGGATAAAAACATGAATGCAGTCATTTCTACATTTGTTGGCGCCACACTGGACTCATTCAGCTTAAGCATTGACAAATAAAAAAAAAGATCAACAAAGAGGACATTTACACCTATAGTGAAAATGCATACGCTTTCTCTCTGTTTGAGCCATGTGTCTAATTTAGTCTCTGATCATGCCTGCCAGTACAGTATCTGATTAATCATCGTAGCTCGTCGCTTCACTTTAGGCAGGGCCGGCAACTAATGGAATCACGCAGGAATTAAGTTGTTGAGGAGCTAAACATTGCTGCTTGGATCATCATAACAAGCCTGAAAAGCTCTCCCCAACAAAACCTCCCCTGCTCCATCCTGCTGCTCTTCTCCAAAACCAAGCCAACAACAGCTTTCATCCGAGACATTCAAAAAGCCCAAGTGAAAAGCCTAAGAAGAAGAAAAAAAAATATTTGGACACCAGGATTGTGGATTCAAGGCCTGTGGGAAGGAAAGAAGGAGACTGGAGGGAGGTGGACAGGAGTGTGGGATGGGCTTAACAAGCAGGGATCTCGTAGATTTAAAGGCACTGCAAAAAATTTATGGAAGCGTCTTTGGACAGAGGCCATAGCGAACAGCTTGGCCAGCTGAGCGTCAGTGCAGTGGGACGCCTAATAAGCCCCGCGCAATTTTTCACCCCATATTTTATCAATAAAAAAGCAGTTAAAAAAACCCCACTGCAGACGCAGCTCTGTGCCGTCCACCATCTGGAGCCGCCTTTCATTCTCTTATCCTGCCGTCATTAAAACGTTTCTTGGCAGTTTGTGGCTCATTCCCCGTGTGCAGATGTGGAGCGAATCTTCAGATGCTCTCCTGATCAAAGAGCTCTCACGTCTATACGCCAGACAGAGAAAACTTACCGCCTTCTGGCTACCGCAGGCCAAGCTGGAGTTACCGCAAACATTATTTATTAATTTACAAAGTTATTTATTCATCCCTGCACTCCCACATGAGCACAGGTCAGTGCAACTCTGCTTCTGTAGGCCATAACTGTGTTCTTTCATTACGTGTTCTGTGATTCAGTCACACCGTTCCAAAACCAGGGCCCCTGGATCCACATTTGGCAGAACTGCATTCATTTATATGTCACCCTTTGACAGTAAGGCCTTGAACTGCAGTTACACAATCCAGAATAAGTACTCGTAACTCGACAGAAAATAGACTAAAATACACGCCAAGAATCAGTTTTACACAATACAAGCAATTCAGTCGACACATTTATCTGTATATTATTGTTTTTAAATCCTTTTTTTTCCTCACAAAAATACAGTAAAATCATTAATACTGTGATTTATTATAAAAATAAATTATATTTTCAGCATCTTTACTCCAGTCCTCAGTGTCACAGAAATGGTTTTAACATGATCATTTGATGCTCAAGAATCATTCTAAATAAATGTTTTCTGAAGGAAAAGTGTTTCTTTTTGAAGAAAGAAGGAAAGTACTATTTAAAACATATTGGTAATACTGTGCTGAAAGATTGAAAGAACTTTTTTTCCCCCTCAGTTCAGATTTGCCACACTTCTGCCATAAGTCTAAATGTTAACCAAATATTGTTGTTTGTCAAAAGCCTTCCAGCATAAACCAGTAAAACAATGACAAGTCAGACTGAAGCCATCTGTTCAGATTTAAAGCTATTACTGTCACAAAATGTTTTTGTTTGAATGTTCTTTCCCGAAAATCAGTTTGTGCTATTCTAGCATGTTTCTCTCAACACCCTCAAAATGGATTTTACACAATTATAAGATGCGAGTGCCTGGCCAACACTGCCAATGTGTGCTCTTGAATTGGTCTGGCACTAACTAACTACAGTACTCAAGGTAGTGATCATTTTCTTTTAAACGTCTGCACATTTAAATCAAAAGTGTACTTAAGCAAATCTGTGTTCCGCAATGAGTTGACATTAAAATAACAATAATAGAAAATATTGATGCAAATACCTGCTACACTCCCATCCACAAGAAAAAAAAGAATTTTTTTTTTACTTTTAATTAACGATTATTAGTATGATTAATCAACAAATCATAGATTATTTCACTGATTAATCTGTAGATTTGGATTATTCATCTTTTGCAATTAGTTAAAATATTAAGTTATACATATTCTAACAAATAAAGGTAATCACTTCAGCTTTTGAAAATCATTATGCAATTCCAATTATATATATATATATATATATATATATATAATACAATTTATACAAATAAATGTATTTGGCACAAAATGAGATGATGCCATTTACCCTTTCTTTAGCCGTAAAAAAAGTCACTCAATGACATCATTGTGCCTGTCATCTCCTTTTGCAAGGCACATGGATATGAAACAAAATAGAGGTAAGTGATGAGATGCTTTATTTTTGGATAAACTATTTTATTCAAGCACAATCTTTACAAAATAATCTCTCTCAAAATACTTTATAGGGTTATGACAATCAAAACAGTCCTGAGCTAGATCAAGGTTTTGATCTCTGCAAACCAAACTATAACTTTAATTAATATTTTTTACCCACTAATAAAACAATTTTATCACTAGCTAGCTCTACACTGGAGAGCTGCTTTATAACAGAAAATCAGGTTGTAATTCTAACTGAAAGTGACACTGACTCTGCTTTTTCATGTTTAATACTGTAAAGCTACTTGATTTAAGGCTATCTATTGCATAAAGTACTATATGAATACACGTTACGGGACTTCGCTGGAGTACTGAACTGCAGAGCTTGTGCAAACATCCACATCACTGTTATCAGATGCGTTTAAAACTTCAGATTTCACTTCACGGTCAGTTTTTGTGGTGTTTATTTCATTATTGAGAGGAAAGCGTGCAGCATATACCTTTTTTCATTTACATTTATTCATTTAGCAGACGCTTTTATCCAAAGCGACTTACAAATGAGGACAGTGGAAGCAATCAAAAACAACAAAAAGAGTAATGATATAAGTGCTATAACAAGTCTCAGTTAGGTTAACACCGTACGTGTAGCATGGGCTTTTAAATAATATTATAAATAAAAAAAATAAAAAAAGAATAGAGCAAGCTAGTGTTAGAGGTCTTTACACACAAAGACAGACACACACACACACACACACACACACACATACACATACACAATTGCATAATAAATGAAAAGAAAATAGAATACAAAAAGATTAGAAAGGTAGTTCGATTTTTTTTTTAAAGAATAGAATTAGAATAGTGAGTGTTAAAGTTAGAGGGTCAAATAAAGATGGAAGAGATGTGTTTTAAGCCGATTCTTGAAGATGGCTTGAGTTGGGGAGGTCATTCCACCAGGAGGGAACATTTCATTTAAAAGTCCGTGAAAGTGACTTTGTGCTTCTTTGGGATGGCACAATCAAGCAATGTTCACTTGCAGAACGCAAGCTTCTAGAGGGCACACAAGTCTGAAGTAACAAATTTAGGTAAATGGGTGCAGAGCCAGTGGTAGTTAGCATATGTTTACATAATCATCCAAATGCCAATCAGCAGCTTCAGGGATCGGTTCTGCTGCCTTTGCTCTGAAGGGATGTCTTCTCTTGAATTGCATCAGGAGAGCCGAATTACAGTCTATGCGCTACAGCGCCAGACTGGTCAAACCACGTTATTACAGGCTCTTACATTAGGTCATATGAGATCAAACGACTACTCGACTAGAAATTTTTGTCGACTAATGTTGACTAATCGTTTCTGCCCTAATATGGTGAGGACCTTACACATGTTTCTATCCATCTGAGCTTTCTCTAGCATGTAAAAATGTCTATTTCACCCTACTAGAAAAACTAAAATATAACACAATACTGTTTACTACTATTTTAGAGGGGAGTATTGCGACGACAGGGCATTTTTATGTCAGTAAGTACAAACTGACAGAGCTCGCACTGGATTGCAATTTGGCATCATCGCCTTATGGGGCATCAGGGTTGAGGGTGGGCGTAGATGGAGCTCCCCTAAAGCTACTGAGGCACATCACACTCATTTGGCAGCCATCCCTCCATCCATGGGCTTGCATATTCCGGCTGTCAAGGCCATGTGTTAGCTTTCCTACGATTCTCTGCCAGGCGTCTCCCAACGCCCCTCTACAGCAACACCACGGGTGCTCTGACTGTAGCAGGTTTGTGATAATGAAGTCAAATTAATTTAATCGAGGCCCCATCTAACCTATCTGTGCTGCCAGCAGGGAGGTGGGGTTAATGCCAGTCTGCTGCTGATTTCACTCCAGAACAACCCTGTCAGAACTCATAAGAGTTAGCGCTCACTGCTAAGCACGCTAAAGTGCACACGCTAGCTAGCATATGAAAGTAAATTACACAAATGAAGTTGCAGTATGTTAGGGGTCCTCTGAAGTATAATAAAAGCACAGTGAGACACGGGCTGCCTTAAGTTATAAAACAGCCCAGACTATAACAATGCCATTAAAAGCTGCTAAAAAAGGAAAATCTGGCGAATGAGCGCTAGCAACCAGCATCATTAGGACTTGCCTCCCTTTACCCCCTGTGCCTCAAAAGCCTCTATAAGGTTTTATGTGGGCCTCACTGACAGAATAATTATCTTTTCCTGTAATCTTTCAAGGCCCGCAACCTTTTCCCCTCAGTGGAACGGATCAAAGCAGGCTCTATTATTTTCATGAGGAACTCAATCGCTGTATCCAAACTATAATTGAAAGCAGTCGGGCTTGTGTGTTTTGGTCGTCTGCTTCGGACGTTTGCTCTCTAGAGTGTTTCTCTTTTTCTGCATACTTCATCAACATACCTGCGCATTTTGGGTTGAAATTTAACACAGTGGAGAGTTGAGGATTGCACTGGAATCTATCTATCTATCTATTGAAAAGACAAACACCCCTTGTCAAGACCACAAACCCCACAGGGTTCTGAACTGAATTTAAATATCTACGAAACTCTTTGATACTTTCCATCGAAAGCCTCATCTCTCATGTGGTGCATTACAATCAATGACATGGGCTTACAGTCGCAGTGAGCCCTTCTGCGAGTTGCCTCTGATTGCCTGTGTCATTTCTTGGAAGAGAAGTGAAACCTCAGCTCATGTAAAACTTCTCCAGACAAGCCCTGGCTGGGACAAATCTTGGTTTTCAAGCTAGAGTTGGAATCACAAAGCACTGGCAACAAGCTGCGAGTAGTTAAAGTCCGCCAATGTTTATTGAATAAGAGGCACTTAAGCATCATGTTTATGCACGATCAGAAATACTCCAGTCTGACACGTGCATATATACATGCACCAAATGTTTTCTCAGCAGACAACATCTGCATCCAATATGGACTCGATTTTAATTTTATTACTGATGTGAAAAATTGTTTATAGGGTTTGGCATGTTATTCACACACTGTTCCTAGCAAAAGCACTGGGTAGATTGCAATGACAATCGACTTTTAAAAGCACACATTAAACATGCTCAGATTGCGGGAAACAGCTGACTTTGATCCACAGTTTTGTTCAAAAAAGAAAAGCAGACACCTAGAATTACGACAGAAAACCACAGTAACAGAAACAAAGTATCCCAGAAACCATTGCTTATTATTCTGCCTGATGTTAGAGTTGGGTTCATTTGGTTTGTTTGAGAGCAGCTTTCTGAATTTGAGAATGCACCAACGAATTGCAGTCTGGTTGGATATTTGTTCTAGAAGGTTTCAGATGGACAGAATTGCACTAGGAATCACACAGTGTACTACAAAAACACACTCATCCGCAGACTGTTCATAATTGCTGCTAACTAATCCTGTTTTCAGACAATACCTTGAACATCCGTCCCAATCCAGCAATAATTCATGTCGTGATTATGTTTGGCCTCACTCAACTTCTCCTCAATGCCAGAATAAACAGACAAAATAAATAGCACTGTGTCACAAGTGTACGTCAAAGTGAATGTGTCCTTGCCAGCCATCTATGATGTATATTTGTGGAAACATCATTTAAATGGTGATGCTTTAATGAGTTTGGCGTCAAGCCGTACAGGACATAATACTCTTTCATAGTCAAGTCAAAAACACGAACGCAGTTAAACATTCAGTAATTATACAATCACCTTCATGCTATTCCTTCATGCTATATAATAGGGTGGTGTTGGCGCAGTGGATAAGACACATGGCTTTGGTGTGAGAGACCCGGGTTCGAATCCACTGTGAGACGCCAATGTGTCCCTGAGCAAGACACTTAACCCCTAGTTGCTCCAGAGGAGTGCGACCTCTGACATATATAAGCAATTGTAAGTCGCTTTGGATAAAAGCGTCAGCTAAATGAATAAATGTAAATGTAAATGTAAATGTATTCCAAACCAGTATGCTGCTACTTTTTCCGTGGAACACACAAGGAGAAATTTGAAGAAAGTTAGCTCTTTTCCCAAAAAAAATTATACTGACCACAGATGTCAAACATTTCGAAAACCATAGTAAAAAAAACAAAAAAAAAGTTGGCCATATGGCTTGGTGTGTCAACTGAAGTCATACAATACCAGTATATTGAAACAGACTTCATCAAAAACCAATTACCTATGGCATCAGTGATGTCAAACCTATGGCAATGCACAAAAAGATGGCATGTTTTTCTTGTAGACAAACACAAATAAGATTTGACAGCTTACAAATGTGAATATTAGATTTGAACAACAACTTGAATTTCAGCCTGTTCATGAATAGCTATCATATGGCTTGTAACACAGCTTGCTTTCATGGCATGGAAAAGAGCAGTATGAACATACTGTAAAACATCTCCATTTGTATTCTATGAAAGGATGAAAGAGTTTGAAACGACACAAAGTTGAATGACAGTCATTTTATTTTTGGGTGAACTGCTCCTCTAAGCCTTAAATGTTCCCATTTGAATGGCTATTCTTGAAAATGGTTAAAAATTTGCTAAAAGGCCTTCGGTCTCCATCCATTCCAATAGAAACTTGAAGATGAATAACGTGAGAGAGAAATCTTCAAATTCCACATTGGGTTAGATCTCCACTTCCGTTCTCATACTGCGTATAAGTAGCACCGCAAAATAGCGATGAAAACATGGACCAGATGTAACTCCTGACATTCAAAGAAAATACATTCTCTCAAATCGAAGAAGAGAACATTGGAAACAGTCGTAACATAAATAAATTTGAAAGAAAACCGCTTCCATGTTTTAGCAGTTCAGAGAGAGGTAACATTATGATGCCATTAAGAGAAAGATGGAGAAACAGAATAAGAAAAACAGAGAGAGAAATTATAGGAACGCGAGGGAAAGATGTGAGGTGAAGATAGCGAAGACAGCTAGAGAAGATAGAGAATGAAAGCCATGCTGGACAGAAGAAAAATGGCATCTCCATATTAAAGTGTGTGTCGAATGTGTCAGTTATAATTTCACGCCGCCCGCGGGGAAGAGAATTAAACCCGTCTGTGCCAGTGTGATCTCATTCACCCTACGTTACGACTGCATGCTGAATCCCAGGCTGATGGTGGAATATTGCAGGCAAATTGGTTTTAAATGAAAGCTAGCGTCCTAACCGGCATTCGGCCTCCCTCTCCTCAGCCCTTCCCCAGGTGCACTTAATCTAATTTCATTAAAGAGATGAGGAGCGATGATTGCTTGTGTCGAAACATTAAGCCGCTCCATCTTCACCTCCATAAAAAAACTATTAGAGGCCTGTCAGCAAGCCTGTGGGTGGCCTGTTTATGACTGAATATGAAAAAAGGAGAACGAGAGGAGAGAGAGAAAAGACAGCTAAGAAGGGTCTAGGGGTAGAGGGTACATTACACATCATTAGTTTCCTCAGATCGTCAAAATGATGCAGAGAGGAGCAAAGGAGGAAAACACTGCTAAAAAAGGGCACAGAAGCCATTTGTCAGAGAGAAAAAGAGGGTTGCAGAGGTGCAGATATATATACATCAGGTATGAGTGCAGACTAGTCTGAAAGCATGTGGGGCATATAAATGACAAAAGTTTGACTGCTGTTTATCAAGCATGTTCAAATTTAGCATGCTAACATACGTTAGCAACACAACTCACACTTTAGCAAAAAGCATACATGTCAGCTTGCTTTTTGCTAATGTGTGAGTTGTGTTACATTTGAGAGTGTTGAGTAAACAGCATTCAAACTATTGTCATTGAAATGGTAGTATTATTTTTGTAGGTTATAGATTACAGGGGCCATGTCATTAGGTATTCAATGATATACGATAACATTCAGATATCAAAAGCATGCTAGCATGACATTTCCATGCAAGAGTCTAGGTAAAGAGTTCATAAAAACAGGTGGGTCTTAAACAGTGATAACCCGTCAAATTGGGGTAACCACAAAGATAAAAGCCAAGCCAATGTCATACTGAACAACATGATATTTGACAAGACAAATAGCTTGAATTGAGAGATGGAGAAGGGTTAGGGTGTCAACAAAGACAGCAATGCTCGTCAGCTCTAAGCTCTTCAGTTAAAGGGGAAAATGTCTGTATTTACCTGAAGTGGCTGCAATGGCTGGGTGTGTTATGTGACATGCTGTCACACGGATGTAATGGACAGAGAGGAATGAAAAAACAGAAATCTCTTTAAGCTGCCCAACAAAATAGACAGTTTTCAGTGTTCACCTGTCAGGTGAGATAGAATCACAACTGACAGCTCTGTCCCCAAGTCATGCAACTGTGGAAATCTGTGACAATGCAACCACCGGACTGAATGGATCATGTTTTGATTCCAATGCCAATCCAGATTCATACACAGGTAGCCTATGCCTTTTGTGATGCACAATCTATGAACCAGAAGCATTTGTATCAAATACCAATGCAACGTGTAAAACATCTACACTATCATTCATAAGTTTCTTGTTTTTTTGTACTGAAAGAACTCTCTTATGCTCACCAAGGCTGCATTTATTTGATCAAAACACAGTTTTGATATTTCACTACAATATTGTGTAATATCAAAATAATTCAAAATGTTATTTATTACTGTAACGCTGAAGCTAAATTTCCAGTCCAGTCAAGAAATCATTCTAATATGCTCAGTAGGTGCTCAAGAAATGCTGAAAACAAGTTTCTTTAATTAATAGAATGGTTAAAAGAACAGCATTTATCTGTAATATATTACATTTTTTTAGTAATGTCTTCACTGTAATTTTTGTCAAAAATTGTGAGCGATGAATAAAACCAATCCAATTCAAACCAATGAAACTGATCTAATCCAAATTTAATCTAAACCGTTAGAATCAACTTCCCACTTTCCAGAGAATATACTTGAAGTCAACATGACCTGCTGTTTACAAGCAATTCAACTCGTGTAATGTTAAACAGGACAATCAATGAGAAAAATACAGAGCATCTGGAACTAACTGGACCACGAAAAGTAGACGTGACATACCAGAATGGAGTCAGACTAAATTTTATATATATTTCTTTGAGAAGCACCCACAAAACCAGCGGTCAGCCAATAATAAAATGTATGTATATGTATATATATATATGTATATATATATATATATATATATATATATATATATATGAATACAAATATAAAATGCATCCTCTATCTCCAGCTAGTTCTAAAACTCTTGGCCGCAACTGCGTGTGTAATTTCAGCGATGGCTCTAACCCTCAGGTGGCATCATCTGTCATGCACCGCGTGAGCTGTTTTCTTTGAACAAGTCGTGATGTCTTTGTTAATAAGTGGACTCGATCTACACATGAAGCAATTTTATTCAAATCAGCCCAACTGATTATGCCCCTCCAGCGCACCTGCGGGCTGTTTTATAATGTAGTAATGTGTAAAAATGCCATGAGAGAGAATGTTCACGTTCTTTTTGCAACTGTTCAAAGGAGCTATTGTTCAGGGGAAGACACCTGTTACTATTCAACAGGAGGGAAAGATTAATGGTGTGGATTAGATTTAAATGTATACAATTAGAAATAACAGTGTTTATTCTTCTCTTTATGCAAAGCGATTATGACAGAGTGATATTTGAAGTGGTAAACGTGTTATCATGCTTGTGCTTTATGCTTCATAGGAAAACACATATGACACATATCACCTGTGCACCTGGACACAAACACCACAACAACCAGGGGTCATTCTCTCAATGCCTTCACTTACAGCTATTGGCTCCAGTAGAAGAGACAAGACATCCTAATCTGATGCTTTCTTCTGAAGGAACACAAACTCTCTGATTCTGAGCGCTGCAATTGCTTCCATATGTTTTCACGAATGCAAAGGAAAAGTCTGCTTCTGCATTTAAAACAGACAGGATAACCCTTCATGTGCTACATATATATTCATCTAGGATTGGGTACTATTAAGCTTTATTATACATTACAACATGGGAAAAGAATCCAAAATTGACCTTCAAAACAAAGAGCAAGTAAAATCCTACACTATGTAGTAAACACTACATAAATAATGCAAATATATTACTGTCAAAAAGTTTGCTTGTTATTAATTTTTATTTTAATGAAATAATGTTGTCTGAAAAATATTTTTAGAATATTTTAAATGTAATTTATTCCTGTGATGCAAAGGTGAATTTACAACAGATATTATCCCAGTTTTTAACGTCACAATCCATCAGAAATCATTTAAATAGGATTTTTTTGTGTGTTTGTGTGGAAACCATGATGCTTTGAATTTCTGGATGAACAGAAAATTCAAAATGAGCAGCATTTATAATATATATATATATATATATATATATATATATATATATATATATATAAACTTTTGTTCAATTTAATGTGTTCTTGCTAAATCAAAGTATTCATTTCTTTTGAACAGAAATGTATATATTACAACCTTTCGGTACTCTAAAGATTAGAATAGCATTAGCATCTCTATGATTATCAAAATAATAATAATAATAATGATATTACCACGGTGCAATGCCTAAAAAAAAAGGTTTTAATAATGGCCAGAACTTGCACTAGGCTCAACACAGAATTACTAAAATAAAAATGTATGTTGCATGCCTCAAACCTGGCCACATTTTCCTTCTACCTTTTTTGCCCTAGATCTGTTATGATCAGTTTGAATGCACTTAATCAAACACATAACTCGTGTCCAATAAAATGCATCCACATTATCGTCATCTAGAACACAACATGATTGAGAGAACGAGACCCACAGAGAAACAAAGAACGTAAAGGGCCCTAAAATAAATGTGGAATACCCCGATTCTCTTTTCTCTAAAGCATACTAGTGTTAAAAGAATAGCAGTTCCTCTCTTCATCGTGTCAAATCCAAAGAGGTTTTCTCTTACCATCTGCCTCAATGAGGAGAGAGATAAAAGCCTATTGACTAGCGTGAGCTGCGGTTAATGCAAATTGCTGCTTGCTATCAATGTATTATTTATAGAGCGCGCCGGAGACATTTTCCAGTAAACTGGGAGCTTGGCTTACAGGAGATTAGTTATGCTATCACATTCATTTAGCAGGGAGTAATTGCTTAACTGCAGGGGAATTAACACGTGTTACACTTCCACTGGAGCTACATGCTGTTTATATGGGTGACAGACATTACAGGGTTATCAATATATAAAAAAAAGATAAACAAGCGCTAAAGGTGCCGGGAAAAACATTCCACCGGAAAAGATCTGGCAACCTACAAACCGCTAACCAAATCTCGAAAGCATTCGTGACCAGAGCATATTTGAATAACAAATTAGACATAATGGTATAATCTGAGGCCTATCTATCCATCACTGTATGGCTGTAGCTGTTGTTTATATTGCAAAGAATATGCAAATGTAACACCTTGTGAGTAGCTTGGCATGGATGCTATATATATACACATCATATTAATAAAGAGAACCTGCAAGTTTAGATAAGACCATTTGTGTCATTTAACGTCCACTGACGAGATAACAAATCAAATTATAAACCAGAGACAACATTTTACTCGCACATCAAAACGGTCATGCAAATTCTATACACTTTTTCCACAGAAACATCTGCTTTGGTACATCCCGGACGAGCCCCCAACTGTTAAAATAAAAGTATTAAAGCAATTGTGGAGATCCGATCTGGTTGGGCTGTTGTGAACAGAGGAGACGTGTGTGTATATATATATATATACATATATATATATATATATATATATATATATATATATATATATATATATATATATATATATAGTTTAACAGAAGTGAAATAGTGGGCAAAGCAGAAGTGGAGCAAGAGATAAAGTAGCAATATAAGGCAACAGTGTGTCTCAGTGGGTAATATCTACATCCTAAAATACAAGAGGCACAGGATGCTCTAGAATCTCACACGCTTGATAGTGAATTTCATCCTGGTAGCTCATTTTTAATCGATAATTCTGCAACTAGTCTCGTCACCATAATAGGTGTCAGAAGGTCAAGAAATGGACCTTTCAGAGACAGGACAAGGAAAACACTATGCTGTACTATGCTAATGCTAACATAAATAAGATTTACAGTTACTTCAGCTAATCAAAGACACTTTTTCTTCACATTTACAAGGCGCTTGCCACTTTAAGTGAAGTTCACAATAGTACTTCCTGCCTAGAGTTAACTAGCACAAACATCAACACAGGTGTCTACTTTTCAAGTTCAAACAACTTCAAAGTGGTTGAATTGACACGCCAAACACAATGACACCTCACAGAAAGCTTAAAACACTTCCGCAATAAGTGTACTTTCTCTCTATCACTGCGTTTGCCTTTGTTTGCTTCGCTTTAATATGCAAATAAACAACAATCACAAGACCGGCAGCCGTTTTCTGTCATCTACTGTACACACATACACAAACTCAAACACACATGCAGACAGGCTTTTTATACTATAAACTCCAAAATCACTCTTACTCACTCCGCGGCGGGTTAGGTAAACACACAAACACTCATGAAAAGAAGTCTTACCTTGTCATCGATGTCACTCTCGCTGTCACACTGTAAGGAGATAGTGAGAAGAAAGATATGAGAGAATTATTCATTCATTCTCTGACCTCATTATCGGTTCAGGTATGATTTTTACGGCTCCTCTTTTTTTCCTTCTTTCGGTGACACCTTTCAACAAAAATGGAGGTGATGAAGGGGATAAAGTGATACATTTGAAAGAGGCTGCCATGGTTCAAAACTGAGACACCATGAAATCCAACTTTTCCTTCGGTTTTCAGGAGCGGGTTTAAGACTTGAGCGGCTTGACGGATCATAATAGATAGAAAGTTAAGGGGAAATTATTCGTATATGGATGAGATGCTGACAAATTACTGGGGGTAAAAATATCCGCAAGCTTTGTGACAGCCAGCTGGTGCTGAACCAAAAACTGTATGTGTTACAGCTGATGTTTTATAGATTGCTTTGTGAAAATTATTGTGCATAATACTTAACACACATAAATTAACATGTTTATGTTTGCAGAGTAGAAAATAATAATAAAAAAATAATAATTTCCTCTTGCTTTGTACTATATTCTTCAGAGAGGCAAAAAACTAAAAAAAGTGCATTTAAAGAGTCTTGAAAGTTGCAAAGAAAAAACAGCCTTGCATTCAACTTTAAAACATGTAAAAAAAATCTAATGAGGATACATTGCCTCCCTCTCTCCATGTTACAAAATACCCTCTACAACTCTTAGCAGGCGCTGGAGTGCCGTATCCCTCCATAAATGTTTCATGCCGGGCCTTTATTGCACACTCTTTCGCTTCTAGCCTTTCATTTGAACGAGTCGTGGAGGACATTTCGGGTCTCACGGCATAAATGGACTGCAATTATGCATATGCAAATGAGCAATTACAAGCCATTTGCACTTAAAGGACTGATCACAGCCACTCACTTTTGTTTTCTTCATGAGGAACTGAAGTTTGTGTTTTTTCCTAACCTTTTTTAGCCTCCACTTAGAATATGATTGCTTGTTTACATCCGAGTTTGCATGTATTTATTAACGAGAGATATTCACGAGTGTAGTCTACTACAGTTGAACAAGACTTTCCAACTCTATCCATTGTCGCAATACAAGAAACGTAAGTCACTTTCAAAATAAGAATTTATAATATTTATAATAAAATGACTGGATTGAACCTGTGAAATTCGTAAATCTAACTGCATCTTAAGAAGGTACTATGTTACTAAAATATATTTTTTTAAATATATATTAATAGCAACAGTTTGCAAGGAGTTTCCATTGGTTAACTATATTTGTTAACATGAGCTGTCAATTAAAAGAACTTCTAAAGCATCAAACTTGGTTAAAATAAAGTTAATTAAAATTTGCTAATAAAGTAATCAAATTAAAAATTGCATTTGTTAATATTATCCAATGCACCTGCACTAACATGACCTAAAGTAGTATAAAAGTATTACATTCACAAAGACTATTAAATGTACTGTATTGCTCATGATTAATGTTAGTTAGTGCATTAACAAATGAGTAAAGTGTTGGAAAATGTTACCGAATAAAGAACAAGGGTTGGATGAATGAATAAATTATCATCTGTCTGACTTCTCTCTATCTTGTTATTTAAACCAAGCAAACCAAAAAGGACAGGGATAACAGAGAAGAGGCAAGAACATCCCTGTCTTTGGCCGTTGATGCCCATTATCTGTTTTGAATATGTTAGAAACAATAAAACCATCAACAGAACAGACAAGTTAACCTGTTTCTCAGTCTCCACTATTAACAACCGGTCCTGCTCAAACAAGCAGCTTTCTTGTGGCTTGATTTGTTTGTGCGTGTGTGTGTGTGTATGCAGAGGCTACACTTAACCGTACAACCTCCCACACAGGGTTTCACCGCAGACACTTTCCTATAGCTCACACGGAAATAAAGATGCAGCCAGGGACAGGAAAACTCTGAGTGCTCTTAAATTCATTCACTCAATGGAAATTCAACACAGTTCAGCAGCGTGCCTTTGTGTGTATAGATGTTTCATGTCGTTTTGTGCGAGTCTATGCTGTGGATTAGAGGCACCCATTCATTGAGACCGTTCTGTGCAGCACTGGCTAAACAAATCCTAACTGCTCAGCTCTACTTGTCACAAGTCATCCACTCTTGGGTCCACGGCATTAGCACAAACAAAGTGGCTTAGCCAACTGTCAATCATGTTCTTATTCAGGTGGGATTTTCTTGTTGGGCGATGTGGATGTCAAACAGTTCAAAGTCAACAGCTCTGAAACTCGTGGTTACATTTCTCTGCTCCAGTAAGTAACAAAAGCTGTGTTTGACTGTATCTGGCATAACGGCCATTGCGGCTAACATTCCACCCTGAATCTAATGATTACTAGTCTGCAAGATATAAGATGGTGTGCATTTGAGTGTATAAGTGTGTGGTTGTGAATATATATATAAACTTTGAACGCACAAGACATGGGCACACCTACATCCTGTGTGGCAAAAAGAGGCCCAAACGAACCTAAAAGAGGGCTGGAACAGAAAAAGGAGGAGAGGAACAGGAGACAAACAGGAAGACATGGAGCGAAATCATTCAGAACAGAGTATAAAAATAATTCTGAGAAACAAAACCATGTTTAGAGAGAGAAAGGCCCATAATTTTACGATGATTTCACTGTAAAAATTATATATAGTGATTTAATTGAACTGTTGATTTAAAAAAATAAAAATAATAGTAATAGTGTGTGTATATCTACACTCTCTCTCTATATATATATTTATACAGTATATATACTGTACATATATAGCTACACATACACTACATGTCAAAAGTTTGGGATCAGAAAGACTTGTAATATTTTTTGAAGAAGTCTCTTACGCTCATCAAGGCTGCATTTGATAAAAAAAATTAATAAATAAAAGAAAAAAAAGGAAGAAAAAACTGTAATCTTGGAAAATTTTATTACAATCTAAAAAAATGGTTTCTATTTTATTATCCTTTAAAATATAATTTATTTCTATAACGCAAAGCTGAATTTACGTTAGCCATCAGCCATTACCCCAATATAAAGTGTCACATGATCCTTCATTTATTATTTAGAATTTAGAATTTAGATTTATTATTAGAATTATCAATGTTGGAAACTGTTGTGCTACCAAATATTTTTTCAGAATTCTTTAAAAAGTTCAAAAGAACAGCATTTATTCAAAATATTTGTTCTAACAATATAAATCGTTGCTATCACTTCTTAATTTAACACATCCTTGCTGAAAAAAGTTTTTCTATTTTTTTTTTAAATCAAAAAATGACTGACCCCAAATTTTTGAATTGTAGTGCATATTGTTAAAAATATTTATATTTTAAATAAATGCTCTTCTTTTTAACCTTTTACTTTTTTTTAATTAATCAAATAGTCCTGAAAAAAAGTATCACACGTTCAAAAAATATTAAGCAGCACTACAGTTTCCAGCACTGATGCACTGATAATAAATCAGCATATTAGAATGATTTCTGAAGGATCATTTGACACTGAACACTGGAGGAATGATGCTGAAAATTCAGCTTTGCATCACAGGAATAAATTAGATTTTGAAGTATATTAAAATAGATATACTTCAGATACATTTTACATCAAAATAATATTTCACAATATTTTATCAAATAAATTTAGCCTACTGAACTACCACAGTATGTAGTATTAAGTACCATACATGAATTTTAGCACTCTAATTAAAACCTACTGTATATATGAAAGTACGCTTGCTGCAACTAAAACTAAACTACACAAAACATAGCTCTATAAATCGGACATACCTGCGGAAAGGACGACAGAAATTAAAAACTGCACAGCAGAAAGAGGCATAGTAGAAAAACATGAGAGATGGACACGGTGAACGATACAATAAAATGTGGTGTTATGTTTACATTGTTCATTACAGCTTCTCCTGTCATCTCCCGTGAAGACGGTTTTAACATTTAAACAGCCTTCTTCACATTTGGTGAGTGCGCTTTATTTACAGACTCCCTCGTGAACACCGCGGCACGTTCGCATGTGTGTGTGTGTGTGTGAAAGTGACGTGACATGGTGACCCATACTCAGAATTTGTGCTCTGCATTTAACCCATCCGAAGTGCACACACACAGAGCAGTGAACACACACACACACTGTGAACACACACCCGGAGCAGTGGGCAGCCATTTATGCCGCGGCGCCCGGGGAGCAGTTGGGGGTTCAATGCCTTGCTCAAGGGCACCTAAGTCATGGTATTGAAGGTGGAGAGAGAACTGTACATGCACTCCCCCCACCTACAATTCCTGCCGGCCCGGGACTCGAACTCACAACCTTTCGATTGGGAGTCCGACTCTCTAACCATTAGGCCACGACTTCCCGTGTGTGTGAGAGAGAGTGAGCGAGTGTGATTTATTCACAGCGAGTCTCGCTCTGGACCCCGTGGCTTGGGTCTTGGCCTG
Organism: Carassius carassius; assembly: GCF_963082965.1. Lineage (NCBI taxonomy): Eukaryota > Metazoa > Chordata > Actinopteri > Cypriniformes > Cyprinidae > Carassius > Carassius carassius. The sequence goes on from NC_081759.1 coordinate 39,784,416, forward strand.
CCAATGGGTTTATATATTTCAGCTGAAATGGGAATGGGAGAAGACATGCGGGGAACTGACTAATATTTCAGAATATTTTCCTGGCAGCATTTTAATAGACACGCACACCAAGGGGGAGGGGGAGACAATAAGCGTTGCGCATCCCGGAGCACATTAAAACCGACTGCCCAAATCAATAACACAGTTGCACTTGTCACATGCTGAGGAGATTGGGAATGAATTGGCCTTGGAGGGGCAGTGAGAAACTCGCCTGACGACAGCCATGCTGGCTCAACATCAGCGTCTGCCTGGGGACGTCTGGATGAATACTGATTCCAGCAGTACAGGATGCCAGAGAGACCAAAAAATATGCAAAACCAGATCTCAGCACCTTCCGAGAAAACATATGGCTGTCAGCCTCATGGCAACAGAACAACAGTGACATCATCGGGGGCTGTCAGCACGTGCAATAATAACCAGGCCCCGTCTACTGCGGATCGGACATAATAACGAGCGTATCATGATCCGTTTTACAGAGCAAAGAACATCCAGCACACTGAATGTAATCATCTGTCTTAAAAATGTTTAGTCAGGGAATATCATCATCCAAAGTTGAGAATATTTTAACATGTGGAGAGTGAAAAATATCTCAAGTTTATATTGATGTCCATGAAGTGTTGTAATCGTCAACTAAAACTATCAGAGATATTTTCAGTCATTGAAATTAATCTTAAATATATAGATATGACCCTAGAACACAAATGCAGTCTTAATAGCCAACAATACTTTGTATGGGTCAAAATTATCTCAAATTATTCTTTTATGCCAAAAAACAAAAACAAAAAAACAATAGGATATTAAGTAAAGATCATGATCCATAAAAATATTTTGTACATTTTCTACTGTAAATATGTCAATACTTATTTTTTTATTTCTAATATGCATTGCCAAGAACTTTATTTGGACAAATTTAAAAGAGATTTTCTCAATTAAAACGTTTTTTTTTTTGCACCCTCAGATTCCAGATTTTCAAATGTTGTCCAATCCTGACAAATCATACATCAATGAAAACATTTTTATTCAGCTTTCAGATGATATGTACAAATCGGTTTAAAAACAATTACCCTTTGACTGATTTTGTGGTCCAGGGTCACATACTGTATATCAGATGTCGCAAACTCTAAAAATATAAACAAAACATACAGTAGAGCTTTGGCCACTAACTGAAATAGGTTAAGAAAACATTAAGTTAACCGATAGTACATGTTGTTAAATATGAAATAATTAAATGGAAGAAAAAATAATGGCAAAAGCATGAAAAAACAAAAAAACAACAAAAAAAGGCAATCTAAAATAAAATCAATATTAAAATTGTAATATATATATAAAAAAAAAAAAAAAAAAAAAAAAAAAAATATATATATATATATATATATATATATATATATATATATATATATATTTTCTTTTTCTTTTATTTTTCTTTTTTTACACGTACATTTATTCAAACTAATAAAAAACATTTTAATACAATAATAAAAATGAGTGATGTCACAATTTTAATTTTTTTGTCAGAACATCTTGCACAAGCTCAGCTCTCAATCATGTAGACTGTTTCTTCATAACATATAGGGCGCTATTTTAACGATCTTAATGCAAAGTGTAAAGCGCATGGCGCAGGTGCACTCAGGGCATGTCCAAATCCACTTTTGCTTTTTTAACGATGACATAGTCTAAACGGGTTGTCCCTATTCTCTTAATGAGTAATGGATGTTTTTTTGAGCGTAACGTGCAATAATCCAATCAGAGTCTCATCTTCCATTCCCTTTAAGAGCCAGTTGCACTCGTGCCATGACGGATTTGCTATTTACACAGCGAAATTTGGCAAGCGCAAAGACAGAACGCGTCTCCGAGATTAAATGGAGCTGCTCGTGTGCGAGCAAATAGATTCTAATTCATGCAATGACAATCCATTATGACATCTAGGCATTTATATATATATTTAATTAGCCTACGAAAAATTATTATGCATTGCAATTAGGGATGTCCAGATCTGATCAAGTGATCGGAAATCGAGCCGATCACGTGGCTTCAGACTAGATCGGAATCGGACGTTACCTCCCGATCAGGACTCGGATATATATATATTCTCATTATTTTTTAACACATCTTTAGTTATGCGGTGGCACAGAGTTAGACCCTTTTGACTCCACACAGAAACAGCAAAGCGTGCGGCATGACATCACTTTGTTTTCAAGAGCTGGTGTGAATAAATATATACATAGATTCAAACTCAAAGAGACAGGATAGTCTGCGCATGACCTGATATTTCATTCGGACCCAGAATACAGCGAGATGAACATCACGGAGCGCTAAACTCTCATGCAGTGTGTGTTTCATTCATACTCGAAGCCGGAGCGTGATAGTCATATCAGGAAAATCCTAATATGGACAAAAGCGTCCAGCTATCGCTGTGGTGCTCACAGGAAAACAGAAACTTATGCAAACACGAAGACGTTAATATATGATCACAATAAATTGTTTTTCCAAGTCATCTCCAGCAGGTGATAAATAAAGTATATGAACAATGCAATGCTAATTGACATTTATTACAGTATAGAAACTATTCTGCCTTATCATGTGATAAACAGTGTTTGTAGTATATAAACAAATCATTAGTATTTGTTATTGTCCAGCATTTATAGATTTCTAAATCAATTAAAAGCTAGAAAATAAGAGAAAAATTAAAGTTGTCAGACGTTTTTGAACAGTAAGCTTGTTAAATATTTTTTTTTTTTTTTAAAGAAGTCTTTTCTGTTCACCAAGCCTGTATTTATTTGATCCAAAGTACAGCAAAACAGTACAATTTTGAAATATTTTTACTAGCCTATTTAAAATAGCTGTTTTATATTTGAATATATTTCAAAATGTAATTTATTGAACATCCTGGATCAGTTTTTTTGCTTGTGTTATAGAAGTATCGGATCGGGACTTGGTATCCGCAGATACTCAAAATCAAATGACTCGGACTCGAGGGCAAAAAAACCTGATCGGGACATCTCTAATTGCAATCCTTTAATTTTTAATATTTGGCATGTTTGTGTGCTGGTGTGCATCCCTGTGATTAATAAGCAGTGCGTAAACTCTTTAAATAACAAAGAAAAAACATTGCGCCAGACTTTAGACCAGGTTTGAGTTGGTCTATGGCACAGTCTATTTTCAGCTCCTTAAAATATCATTGCGCCAGCACTGCGCCTGAACGCACCTCTTTTTTAGACCAGCACACCCATGGGCACACAAATGAATGCTAATGCATTTGCTAATTAAACGACGTGGCGCTTGACAGGAAAATGCGAACGCCGCCGGACTGAAACTAGCAAACACACTTGCGCTGTGCCTTGCGTCGTATTGCGCCGGGTGTATTATAGGGCCCATAATCACAGAGGATAACTTCTTCCAGGAAGGTCAAATGGAGGTGCAGGTCATAGTTCAATTCTAGGAATTCAAATGTACACTTAGCACAAACAATCCACTGTAGCAGCGAGTGAGTCTGTGAATACAACACTACAGACTTTAAATAATTGAACACAAGGCTGTATCTGTTAGTGTTCACTTTAGACGACTCTCCCTCTCAGCGGCCCAGCGGGAAATTCGAGTCGCTTCAGACAGTCTCAAGAGACCGAGTGTAGATCGTGGTAGTGTAACTCCAACTAGCATGACAAACAACAGAAGGCCGATGCTCACAGGCATCAATTACATGACTTTTGGCCTAGAATGATTCTTACCCAACCACCTTATTAAATAGTTTGGGACAAATTGTTTACTACAGACCAAATCTATTTATTAAAACTATATTTGAAAATTTGAATTTGAAAAGTTTGAATATGAAAAATTTGAATTTGAAACATAAAATTACATTCAAATATTTGGTAACACTTTACAATCAGGTTTAATTTTTTAGCATTAGTTAATATGAATTATTTTAATATTCCACAACTTTTATTAATCAATGTTAATTAAAAAAAATAATTAAATACATTACATAAAATACATACATTTTTACATTAAATACAGAGCTAACATGAACAAACAATGAACAATTGTATTTTTAAACAACGTTAAAATAAATGTTTTGAAAATATATTGCACATAGTTCATGTTAACTAATGCATTAACTAATATTAATAGAATATCATTAAAATAATATAATAAAAGTATATTGTTCATACAGCAGTTAACTAATGCATTAACTAATGTTAACAAATGAAACCTTATTCAAGTGTTAGCAAATATTTCAGCATAATCTAATTAATATTCCTGAGCTAAACATTCATCATCCTGTTTTCAATTTATTTTTTATCAAATAATGCAGTCTTGTTGAGCATAAGAATCCTTAGTTCAGAAACATTAAAAATTCTAAATTATTACCAACCTTTGTTGGTTATAATATAATATAATATAATATAATATAATATAATATAATATAATATAATATAATATAATATAATATAATATAATATAATATAATATAATATAATATAATATAATATAATATAAATCGATTTTGTATTTGCAAAGAAAGCTTTAAAATGCTTTAAAATTACGTTTAACACAGTTAACATAGTAAGTTTTTTTAATTATATAATAAATAAAAAGAAAACAGACAGATTTTATTTATTATACACAAAATCCAATAAAAGAAAATAGCATACTGATAGTATACAAAAAGATTAGAAAAAGCTAGTGTTAGTTTTTTTTTTTTAATGAAAAGAGTGCAAGTCTAAAAGGGACAAGTTTTGTTTTTTAAAGAATATAATTAGAATAGAGAGTGCTAGAGTTAAATAAAGGGTCAAATAAAGATTGAAGATATGTGTTTTTAGTCGATTAAATATTAAAATATTTGAGCATAACCTAATTAATATTCATGAGATCTAACTTCATCACGCTGTGACATCACCAGGACATTCAAAATGGTCCTCCTCTCAAAAACAAGCTTTGGCTCCACCGTCTCCACAATTTATATACAAAGTGAAGTCCGTGCAAATGCTAAACATCTCACCCAAGCAACGGAAGGGCAAACAGTTCCTGAAGTCTCTTTTACACAAAAGCATGTTAGAAACAAAAATGGCTGCTTACAATGGCAAAGGAAAGAAAAATAATCAAACCATTTTTGTCTATAAATACATAAACATCCCAACTCAAGGTCAACAAAGGGTTTTCACAGAACTTTGCCTACATAATATTTCAGTCATGTTGCTGGAGCGTCAACTTTCAGAGATGAGAAGACACTAGCTCTCCTTGACCTCAGTATAAATGATGGATCAAAAGCAGCCGCCCACCCTTTGATATGATCAAGGCATCAAATTTATGCAGCAGTTCGACATGTGACTTTGCCTTCGGGCATCATGGGAAGTGACTGGACCAAAGAGAAGATGGATTAAGAACTATTGATCTGATCAGGGGGCTAAAGGTAGAAATAGAAAGTGAGAGAGAGATAACAATGCATATAGGAAAAGAAGAGTTGATGTGGGAGGGATGCAGAGAGAGGAGAGACGATACAAGAAAGACTTCAGAACTGACAGTCTGTTAAAGGGTCACAGACAACAGATGAAAAAATCATAAATTAAATCTCAGTGTAACTTGAAATAATATAATAATACAATATAATATACAAGTCAAATGTTTGGAATCACTAACTTTTTTGTTTTTCAAAGAAGGCTGCATTTATTTGATCAAAAAACAGTAAAAACTGTTATATTCTGAAATATTATTCTAACAGAAAACAAATGTTTTTATTTAAATGTATTTTTTTAAATGCAAATTATATAAGTTTTTTAGCAGCTGTTACTTCATTAACACTTTAATACTTTAATATAATATAATATAATATTAATATAATATAATATAATATAATAAAAAATATATAATTTAGTGGGAGTTTTTCACAGCAAGCCTGAAGTGCAAAAAGAGATACAACTAAAGTAATTCTTAAATACTGTTAAAACAGTAATATTCTGAAATATTATAATAACAGAAAACAAATGTTTTTTTTAAATGCAAATTATTTCTGATTTTTTTAGCAAAAGTGACTTCATTACCAATACTAGTAATATAATATTATTAATAATAATAAAAGAAAAATACTTTGTAGCTTTTCTTGTTTTACATAGATATGCCCACACAAGTCAGGAATGATTAACAAAACCGGGTGAAAAGGCAGTTTTTTTTTTTTTTGTCTAATGCTTCAAACAATGTTCATTAAATGCGCGCTTGAACAGCAGCATTTAAGCATAACTTAACTAAACATGAACTGGAAAATGTCCAAGCCACACAGCTAGACGATCTCTAAACAGGTGGTGAAGTGTTCAGCCATTTACTGCATCAGGAAAATTGATAAATAATTATATTTCAAACTTTAAGGCTCTTGTGTTAATCACAGATGTGTCTTTGAGCTGTCAAAGTGATGAGATAGTTTACAAAGACCTTAAGTCATTTTACATAATACGTCAATAGACATTTGCCATAATGGGATTCTTTAATGAGTCTATGAGAATAAGATTCTCGAGATAAGATTTTAATCCTGCACACAAGAGCATTTTAAGAAGAAAAACCTGAGAAACTATGTCTTGAGGTGTGGTGACCATAGTATAAGTGGAATAATTGATTCTGGTCATTTGAATCATAGGAATACCACCACCAATTTATTCCTTATTTCACTTTAAGAAGTAACATTACAGATGTTTAACACAGTTCTTCATGCTATCTGCTAAACACTGGAATCGTTTGGTATTAATCACTGACTAATGCCTACAGTGGAGCCAAACAGCGCCTCTGTGGCTCTCAGCTGCATTCGAGACATCTTACAGCATTTGGCTGTGTGTGATTTGACAGGGAATCTCAAAGGAGAGTTAGGGACTTTTTACAGCACTTAGGGCCTATTTACACTTAGTCACTTCATGTGTCTTGATCGATTATCTGCTATCAGTTTGGATATGCACTTCCCACTCACACTTGGCCACATGAACGTGTCTCTGCAATTCAAGGGCTGCCATACTATATACTTACAACATCTATCCAAAATTGGTTGTGAAATTGACAAATTCCTACCAAAATTTGCTTTTTACTTTTACATTTTGGTACAGTGTTTATTGTTTTGAGCTTATTGTAAGCAATGAACATGTATACAGGTATAGATGGAGGACAGAGTCATACACACACAAAGACAAAACACTGTCAGGGTAACTCACATGACACTAAAACAACAAAGTAACAGAAAACTTCCTAACGTTCATTAATAATAAAAAAAAAAAAAAAAGAAACCACATTTTTATATAGATGCAATAATAAAAAAAATTTCCTTCTGTTTTTCACTGTAAATGATATGATAATTTATAGTTTTTATTAGCAGAAATCATGCACCTGATAGTATTTGAAAGTAAAATTACATATAATACAATATTAAACCATATACAGCCACTGAATAAGGCAGAAGCATTTTATGTGTTTATTTTTTTCAAGGACACGCTCAAGGACTTCTCCGCAGTAGTGATGCGCATGTATGCATTCATACAGATTACATAATCTAAGAATATTTTTTTTTTCCATTTTGAATTGGTTCATTCGAAAGTAGACATTTCACTCTCTATAGATATATTTTAATGTCTGTAAGGCGAAGATATAGATGGAGTCATGCACTCGAGTTCACAGAGACGGCAGAAAGAGCATCATGCTTGCTTTCTTTATTTTACAAAAGCACATTTTGTTGTTATTGTGAGTGCACCGAAATAAACGTAAAGTCTTATACAGATTTGAAAGATGTATTACTCTTATCTGTAGAACCAAAAATCATGGAGTATTTTAAGACCAAGTGAGCACACCGATCTGTTCTGCAGTTTTTTCTGCAACTAATCGACTAATACAATTTTGGTCGACCAAAGCCTCTTCTGGTCAACTAACAATTAGTTGACTATTACAGGGCAGCCCTAGTATATAGACAGCAATATGTAATGTTTTCACATTCAATTTCTGGCAACCACGGCTGCTATTTTTTTTTTTAAAAACCATAAATTTAAAAGGATATATTTTTTACACCAAGTCTCATTATTTGTGAATGGGTCGCAATCTAATTACAAAAATCCAAATGCACTGCATGTAGCCCGCTATACTGCTAAAAAAAGAGAAAGTTATTAAAAGTTAATATGACAATTATTGGAGTATGCTTTACAAGAAAATACTATTTAAGCTTTTCTACTTCCAAATTTATACATTTAATTCAATGTTCTTGTCATTTAATTTGTAATTGTTTGCAATTTACTAGCAATTTCTGAGCAAAAATGGTTTCTACACCATTTTTTATCCTCAGTGTATATCAGCCGCAAAACAAACTGCACACAATAAGAAACACATAGCATGCACACACACAGCGCACTAGGCCGTAGGAATTTAAGTGAGGGTGTTGAAGAAATTAGGCAGGAAAGGAAGGAAATGGGATGTTGACTTGAACTGGCCTCCAGGGGAGCAAAGAGCCTCTCTCTCTGCAGTCTGAATGTGTGTGTGTCTGACAGTTTGATGGAGTGAGTGGAGGTCTCCCCATGGCCTGCGTGTAGCGCACCACAGAACAGATTGAGCCTACAGGCATTTCTCTCGTCTTCAATCTCTCTCTCTGCTCGTTCTCTCTCTTCTGTGTCCTTGTGCGGGCTGCAAAACACTGAGAATAAAGCGAGGATGGATGGATCAGAGACGAGACCAATCGAGAGGGAGGAAGAAGACTCAGCAGTTGAGTCGTTGGCCCTCACTGTGGTGTGTGTATGTGCGTGTATCAGTTCCTAGGAGGCCAGAGCTCTGATTTAAGGGGGCAGTCAGCCGTTTCACGCTCGACTTGTCATTCAGTCACAGGGTTCCTCACGACGGGTGACGGGGGGGATCAAGGTAGATGGCTTTCTCTCTCTTTTAATTTTACATTTTTCAATTTAGTGTGCATCACCGGCTTGGCGTGAACACATTTGAGCACATTTGTACTGCCAAATAAATAAACACAATAAAAATAAACATTAAAATTATGTAACAGTGTCAAATAAAGTTGCCAAATAAAATGAAAATACTAAAAAAAAAAAATGTTTGAATAATAATAATAAAACATTAAATAAGTTCAAATAGAGCTTATATTTAATATAACTAGTGGTATATAAAACAAATACCAATGCAGAATAAAAATAAAATAAGCCCAAATTGAGTAATCTAGTAACAACAATATTTATTATTATTACTATTATTATCATTGTTTTTATTATCGACAGCTTAGCCTTAGTCGGCGACCAGTCTTGGGCTACTGGGTTAAATGGCTAAAAACATAAATAAAAAATAAAACAAAAATAATACAGATTAAATTTCAAAATTAACAACAGCCATTTTATTTTAGTAAAAATAAATAAGGGAGGTAACAAAAATGAAAGAACTCTCCAGGTTAGTGTTGGTCTAGATCTCTAGTAATATCTTTCTTCTTAGGATGAATATGCTGACAGACTGGTGACAGCAGCTTATGACTCAGCTGTGGCCTTAATCAATGATGTACCAAGACATTTAGTTTTGCATGACAAGTATTTGACACTCGCGTTTTAGCAACAAGATCAGCGTCTATTATATCCTGTCAGAGCACATGTTCTTGATGGATATAATTAATCAGACAAAGGTGAGAGCCACACAAATGTACAAGCGGAGAGAGACAAATCAATAGGCTAAGACTCGATCTGCAGACTCTCCTGTTTAAACTTTTGGGCTCTGCTTCAACCCCTCGTGAGGTGCCACACGCTCTACTGTCTAGGCAGTTACATTTTAAGGCATCCTAACCAAAATGGAACCTCATAAGCTGTCTAAAGTAGAAAATAGCAGAAACTCAGGTGCTCCTGATTAACACAAGAAACTGAATTCCAGTGCAGTATCATTACTGTTTTTCCTTTCATGAACACTCCTACGATGTCTTAATCGGCTGTCTATGTAGGCAGCTTGCTAGGTTTTAGAACCGAGTTGTTGTGTTTCTATCAGAGTGTATCTGGATGTCAAAGTACAAGCAAAGATCTGTACTGTGTCTGTATTTGTACACATGATATCAGTTGTCTTATTTAGTGTTTCATCGTCGTGAGCTGTCATACAGCATCTCTGTTCAGCTTCAACTGATGAAAACTTGGAGTGCAGCTTGTGAAGGATTCTTGAAGTAAAATTTTAAAAGAGTGACAAAGAAACCGTGTGTGGAAAAAGCAAAAGAGAGGAAATATAAGAGAGAGCACGTCCTCGGGCGTTGAATAATTTAGAGAAGCAATAGGAGGACAAAACAAAAGAGCAAGAGAAAAACACTGGCATTTTGACCTAGTGCAATGACTACACCAGAAATATCACAGACATGCTCTCTCTCTCTCGCTCACTCTCTCACACACACACACACACACACATCACTAGCAACCATAATCAACAGCTCTGTCTATTCTCTGAAGAACAACCAACTCCTGTATTCCTCACCTGTGCTCTTCTGTTTTCTTCCTTCTCATTTCCTCTTTTCAGAGCAACATTACTGTCAAACAAGCCAAGGTGCATGGTAATAGGGCTGAGACTTTAAATCTGTAGCACTTGTTGATGGGAGAATTGTATTAAAATGAAGTCATAATATGAAGGAGAGGAAAATTTTTTAACGCACCTTCCTTATTGTGTACAGTTTCTCCCAGAATGTCCTCTTATAGGAAATGTTACTTGACAAAAGTAAAACCAATTGCAAACAATAAATTGTCACCTACAAATTAGAAACCACCTGTTACTTAAATAATAGTTAATAAATAAAGACTAACATTGATGAATTAGGAAAGTTAGAGATAATAACAAGCAAAATATAATATAATATAATATAATATAATATAATATAATATAATATAATATAATATAATATAATATAATATAATATAATATAATATAATATAATATATAAACATTGTCTTGGCTATAGTTGGATTTTGTTGTTTTTACAGTAAAAAACTAAATAAAAAATAAAAAGGATGAACCTTGATGAAGGCCTGTTTGTTAATTAAACAAATGAACAAATAGGCTAAAGACATTGAAAACAATTCTGAATGTTAGACCTATGACAAGCAAATACCTAAAATAAATACATAAAGGATTTGTTGGATACTGTTATAGTATATATATATATTTTTTTTTTTTTTCTTTGTTTTTTTTTTTTTTTTGGTCTGTGAGCCAAAACATGTTGATTTGATTTTTTTTTTCTCACCAACAAGTGTTACTGCATTTACTGAACTTATAAGTCTTTCTCTTCTATCACTTATTTCCTCTTACAAACTCCTTTTAAGGCAACCATTTCCTTTCCTTTCCTGTTTGTCTACAATCCATCACTTCAGTCCAATAGGCCTGTAACAATCTGACAGGTTTGTGTGCGTCTCTATGAAGGCCGCTCTCAACAACTACATGTTTTTAAAGAGCCGAGGTTAGAGTCAACAGCAGTGCTCTGCCCTGTTCACAGCTCTGAATGGATCAGATGAAGAATGAGTCTATTCACCTGCAGTCTCCGCTTTAGATGGACTATCTAACACATGCTGTGGGATCAAACAGCCCGTTTCAATCTGACTGACTGGCTTCCATGCAATTTCCAGTACTAAATACTACATATTGTTCAATGTTAATAGATGTATTTTAATTATTGCACACGCTGACAAACATAGAAAGACAAACAAGCTAAGAACAAACAAGTAATCAGAATCGGAGAAGAAAAAAAACAAGTCAACAAATTGTGCTACTTTGACAGCTCCCTCTCTCTCTGGGCGTATATTAATGCTTTGTCCCTTGTTTGTAAATGTGCCAGGTTGTGTGAGTGGCTGCAGGCTGTCTATTAGAGCTCTCCTGAGGGGCTCGGCTCCATATGGCCGCACATATGGCACTCAGCACCATCAATTAATGCTGCTACAACTCTGATGTTCTACCAGCGCTGTCTGTCTTCCGCCTGTCGTTTCTCCTCTCCTCTTCATCTCTCAGGGTTTGCGGTGTTTCTCTTTTAGCCCTCCTGGGAAGCGAGTGTCAAGCTGATAGTCTCGAATCTGATAAACGCAAAGTTGTCTCATGTTGGTGAAGCATCTCATGATGGGTGAAGCCGATTGGAGGTTGCGTTCTGATTTGAGGAGATGTCAGTGCGGAAGAACGTCTTGGATCAAAGTTAAAGTTGTGTGTCGGAAAACATGGGATACCGAACTTCAGGGTGCAATCGCCACATTTAACAATCGTATTTTTAGATTTGCTACATTTTAAGCAAATGATTTTTGAGACATTAATATCAATAAAAAACTAACAATTCAATTCAAAAGTTTGGAATCAGTAAGATTTATTTCCATATTTTAAATGGGGTCTCTTATGCTCGCCAAGGCTGTATTTATTTGATAAAAAATACAGAACAAACCGTAATATTGTGAAATATTATTGCAATTTTTAATATATGTTTCCTATTTTAATATAGTTTCAAATGTCATTTAATTCTGTGTTGCAGTCCTGAATTTTCATCAGTCTTCAGTGTCGCATGATCCTTCAGAAATCATTCTAATATTCTATTTGTTGTGCTGCTTAATATTTTTTTTGCAACCTGTGATACTTTTTTGTTGATTCTTAGATGAATAAAAAGTTTACAAGAACAGCATTTATTTAAAACATAAATCACTTTTTATCCATTTAACATCCCTGCTGAATAAAAGTAATTATTTCTTAATTTCTTGAACAATGTTCTTTAACTTTTTATTTAGTAAAGAATCCTAAAAAAAATTATTAAACAGCTCAACTCTTTCCAGCATTGACTATACAACAAATCAATGAAAATTACAGCTGTGCATCACAGGAAAAAAATATATTTTTAAGGATATTAAAATAGAAACCTGTTATTTTAAATTGCAATAATATTTAACAATATATAAAAAGTTCTGGAAATGCTTCATGCTTCTGAAGATGGAATTATGTTGAATGGCTGCAGTTCTTCAGATTAGACTCTTTTACGTCTGTTTTCTGAGATGTTTCTGTCGGATGCTTGAAGGTGCTGTCAGACCTCGAGAGAATGCCTCCATCTCATTAAAGTCTGATGCAACTCATACAGCACACCAACATACAAACAAAAACCCAAAAAGTAAAGCATGACTGTAATTCTGTTGTGCACCAAGAAAATAAATCATTTGTCTTGCATACATCTTACAGAAAGCGAGTGTTTTCTTTCTTCAACGTAATCCCTATTCAAGAACACTCAGGAAACCCAAGACATCACAACATTACCGCATCAACCTCTTCTTGATCGCCTTCCAACAGATTCTGCATGCCTGCCAGGGCTGTTCCTCCCAGCTCTCCGAGTCTAAGCCCAGGCTTGATTGATTGAGTCAAACTGCTAGTTACCATGCGAACCTAGACTGTTGCCTGGGAGACCGTCACAAAGCGCTTCCTGGGATTTTCAAGGTCACTGGTTGGAGCAGGTCTTGCTGAGGGGGTGGACTCGCAACTATGAGGGTCCCAGTAGGGGGGGTCTTCACAAATCCTAGAGAATACCCCCATTCAATCTTCTTTTCTGCATTGGACATGCTTGGTCTCCGCAGAGGAGCCGCAACAAATTTGCTGTAACGTGCTGGCATTCCTTGATTCTTAAAATTCTGCTAACATAACAAAATCTTTTACATTTTGTGGCACCTATAACATCTCTAGCTGCTCCAAAAAATATTTGGACGCAAGTCTCGGTAGATCAAATGTCTGAATTTCAAAGCATTTGATAATAATAGATGAAACCAAGTGGCACCTGCAGCTTAATTTTTCAAAGCATGTTTTTGTACAATTATACTACTGTATTCAAACTGGTCTTAAAGTGAATTCTGATGGTTCTGTGAAGTTCTGGCAGAGTAACAACAGGTGTATATAATTATATATGGACATTTCTTTTCCACTAACAATCTTTATTATATATATATATATATATATATATATATATGTATAAATCTAATATAGATAATTATACAATTATAATTATTATTATGCAAACATTTAAAAGAAAATACATACAATTATATTTGATTTTTTTGGTTCCCTTGAGGGAAACCGCTTATAAATCATACTTAAAAAATAACAAAAAAAACAAACAAACATTTGAGTGGATCTGAGGTAAGCCATTTAAACTAAGCTGGTTTCTTATCTGATGCAAGACCTCATGGATCCAAGATGGTGATGCCAACCATATGCTGCTTTTCCACAACGAACATTTGGCTCTGGTTTACTTTGCTGTACGGAATTGATCAATTCTGTGCCCAAAATCTTTCTAATATAACATGAGCTCAGAATAAATGTATATGCAATGAATGAACAATTCCTGAAAAAACAAAACAAACAAACAAAAACCTTTAGAAGCAAACTATTCTTTATACTCAAAATGAATGGGACCACAATAAGAAACCTATGGATAAGACAGCGGGCACATTCTAAACTAATTCCCCTGACAATGTATTACTGCCAGAGATCTGAGTAGCATCATTCACGTTACATTGGAATTAAAATAAGCAAACAGATTTGATAAAATCTTGAACTTTACTAAAGAATACTATCAAACTGAACAAGAAGAATCCATGACACGCCAATATCAACAAAACTAATATTTCTTGTTTCCACTGGAGTTGTTGTCTGTCAGTCTAACTCCTCTGATATCTAGTAAGAGGCAGCTAATTATATCTGCTTGTCTCTGCTGCCCATGAAGCTCAACATTAGGTGCTGACAAGCTAATACTATCATCTCTCCCTCTCCATTCGCTCCAGGAGAGGGATTTAGCCCTATGTTACTCAGCCTAGTGGGCTGTTAAATTGAGCGTTCGCAGGGCAGGCGGTCGAATGAGACTTGGCGTGTTTAGAGTGTTAACCTTGAGAGCAGACAGAACTCTTTTACAGAAATTTGCAGAGATGGGGTCAGCATTATTTCAATTCAGGAGATACGATGGAATTCCACGTGCGGTACTGATTGATTCCTACACTTCTTGAGTTGCCTAATAAATTAAATTCTACTCTTCTTGAACTGTCGGAATCAAAGAAATTGACCCTAACCTGGAACAATTGGAAGTTGGGGTTCTTGTTACTGCTGTCCAGCTAAAAACAACTCACTGGGTTCATACCAGGGTGGGCTTATAATAAACACTACGAGGATTCAAACCACCATTTAAAGAACGTGTCTGGTGTCAGAGCGATGAAACAGTGTGTACATGTTCAGATTAGCCCAATAAAATCTTTCCTACTGTTCATAAAAATGATGACTGTTACAAAACACATGGGGATCGACCCTGAGGTTCAACTACCTCTAATAAAAAAAACTACCTTTTTTTGTCTTAGGCTGGAAAATAGGTGACAAAAGGAGAAAAAAATGGAGAGAGACTGCTAATGTTGACATTCAAGACCTGGAGTTTGATGTGGTCATAACTTTCTATCAATATACATGTGTCAGTCAGAACCAAAACACATTGAACCACAATGTGCCATGCCCTACAGGGTCATTTCCTGCAGAAACTGGTAATATGGTGGCTTATAATGTTAAAACAAAACATCTAAACACAATAAATGCAACCTCCATTTCTCTGTTATGTCACACATATTTAATCTAATTGCATACAGAACAACTTAGCTCATTATCCACTTTGAGAAATACCGCAAAAATTCGACTCAGCCTCCTCTTTCTCTCACTAGCAGACAAATATCGCCCCTAATGCAACATTAATATTGCTGTGCTGAAATGTTCTCTTTGAAAGATTAGGCAGGTTTAAAATCTGAGTTAGTGTGCTGGGACCAATGCCTCCTCAGGCTGAACACTATCATCTGCAGCAAAATGACTTCGGTAATGAAGAAGTCAGGCGCATAAATCCTCCACGGCCTCACCTCTCCTCTGCCTCCTATCCTGCAGAACAGCTAGTAAAAATTCCCTTTAAAAAATTCATAGTGCAATTTTGCTCAAATCCCTCCCAGCAAGCACAATTATGGAACTTTCATCTCTATTGATTTATGTGCAGGGCTGGAAAGGAGGTAAAGCACGAGCGAGAGAGATAGAGAGGGATAGAGAGAGAGCGAGAGCACTAAATCATTGTTTATTAAGGGAACGCATACAATAAGTGTACAATCGATGTTATAGTATCTATATATTCCAATTTCAGGAATGTAAGGATATTCCTATCAAAGGAATAGTGTTGCCTAAAGCTCCACAGGCAGCATCTAAGGCCTATGCAATAAAATCTCATCACAAAACAAAAGTGTATGACCAAAACAAAAATTAAACATTCAATACAATAAAAAAAAACAACAAAAAAAAAATTATACACACACACACACACACATATATATATATATATATATATACATACACACACACACACACACACACACTGTATATATATATTTTTTTTTTTCAAGATGATAGCCATACTTTATACTTTAACGTTATAATTTACTAGCATGTCTGTGTTAATATCATTAATACCTTAGTATAGTATGCATTGCCTAAAGTTAATCCACCTATAAGACCGTAGATCAAAAATTATACATTCAGGGCCCTATTTTAACGATCTAAACATAAAGTGTAAAGCGCACGGCACAGGTGCAATCAGGGCGTGTCCAATTCCACTTTTGCTATTTTAACGACGGAAAAATGGTCCGTGTGCCGGTCACATTTTTGGAATGGGTTGTCCCTATTCTCTGAATAAGTAATGGGTATAACGTTTAATAAACCAATCTGAGTATCATCTCTCATTCCCTTTAAGAGCGAGTTGCGCTCGCGCCATGGCGGATCGCTATTTACATGGCAGAATTTGTTGGCGGAAGAGCTGAACGCTTCTCAAAGAAACAGATCTGCTCGTGCGTGAAGTTAAAGAGCGCGAGCAGATCATCTACGGGACAAGCAGGAATCCACCAAAGCTCCACGTGATGAGTCAGTTAATATATATGTGTGTATTGGTACGATTGTTCAATTAATTAGCCAAATTCATTCACCATTATAAGTAGTAATAGGCTGAATTGAAAATAGGTAGCCTAATTCAAATACACGCAATGATTATCCAACATTACATTTTTTATATTTATGTAGCCTACACATTAATATCCTTTTGCACTGTAATCCTTTTGTTTTTAATATCTGGCATGTTTGTGTGATGCATCCCTGTGTGTAATAAG
The DNA here is from genome assembly GCF_963082965.1 of Carassius carassius. Classification (NCBI taxonomy): domain Eukaryota; kingdom Metazoa; phylum Chordata; class Actinopteri; order Cypriniformes; family Cyprinidae; genus Carassius; species Carassius carassius. The sequence continues at coordinate 39,801,599 of NC_081759.1, forward strand.
CAAAGTCAAGGTGCACTGTTGACCCGCCCAGAGGTGCTTTTTTTTTTACCAACGCACTCTTTAAATAACAAAATTAATATTGCGCCATTGACTTTAGAGTAGGTTTGAGTTGGTCTATGTCGCAGTCTATTTTCAGCTCCTTAAAATAGCAATGCGCCTGAACACAAATCTTTTTTTAGACCAGCACACCCATGGGCGCACAAATGGGGGCATATGTATTTGCCAATTAAACGAGGTGGCGCTTGACGGGAAAATGCACCAGACTGAAACTAGCAAACACACTCGCACTGCGCCTTGCATTGCATTGCGCCGGGTGTATTATAGGGCCCTCAAAGTCCAACACTGTCTTGAATCAGGATCATATGGACTCAGCTTATATATATATATATATATAAAAAAATATAAAATCAATTTATATAATAATTACATCCCGTTTGAAACAGCTCTAATAATAGACATGCAGGAGAAAAAGACGAAATTAAATGAAGAAAATTAAAAGATACCAAGCCGAATAAACAAATAAGTAGATTTCAAATAAATTTCCTGAAATTAACAACAACAGAGTTGCGAAGGAATAAAGACTCCATCCATCAGCGACTGATGTACCGCTGTGTCACGCTACATTGAGTTCAAAATATTTCCTCTCCAAGAAAAGCGATTTATCACATCAGCAAAAGTACAAAACAAATTAAGTCAAACATTTTCAGTCACATTCCACAAAAAGTGCATCTGGGTGAAGTGGAATTTAATTTGATTAAACTTCCTGTTATAATTGGCTCCCTTCTTTCCAGGCTGTGAAAACACTGTCGACTGCCGTGCTGAAAACTCAATCAAGCCGCATTACGTTTTTATCAGATAAAACTGTAATTGATTTGAAAGCAGACATGATGTACTGTATATTACAATGGGCGCGCAGTGGAAAGCCTCCGTTGGGGGCGGCCTGTGGGGATCTCATTAACTGCATCTCTGAATTGCTGAACATAAACGAGCTGACAATGAGGGATCGAGGACCCACTGCGACAACATCTGAAGTGTTTATCTCGACTTCTGAAAGCAGACTACGGTCTCCAGCGCAAGCGTGTACTACTGCAACACGCATGCGGTCTCATTAAGCCTGTACACCTGTTTTGAACAAAAAAGGTCCGGTTCACATTAACGCCTTGACAGATTACATTCAATTATTGCAGCTGAGATCCAAACCCAGCTATGTTGAAGATAAATGTCTGAATCACATGTATTTTTATTGGTTATCTGTTTATGAATAGTGAATAATGCTAATGCTTAATGCCTTTGTTGAGCATTTTTTTTCAAAAAAGCATTACACTTCAATCATGGCATATATGCAAAAAATTAAATAAATAATAATACAATTAAAAAGAAAGAAAAAAAAAACAGTACCAATGTACTTGGTGGAGCATACTCAGCACTAAAACAAACAAACAAAAAAATATAATAATTATAAATATATAATAAATTAGAGTTGGGTTCAAATATTTAAAATTCAACAGATAATATATATATATATATATATATATATATATATATATATATATATATATTCAATTCAAATCTTTATTGTCATATGCACAGGAAACTGTCGTCACACAGTACAATGAAATTCTTATTCTGCGCCTCCTCCTAGCAACATTAAACATCAATTATCAATTAAATTAAAATTAAATCAAACACCCTAAATAGCAAGTGACACATATATACATATGTGTATATACATATATATACATATATACGTATATACATGTATATATATATGTATACACAGACACATATATATATATATATATATATATATATATATATATATATATATATACACACACATATATACACACACACATATATATATATATATATATATATATATATATATACACATACTTACACACATAAATATATATATATATATATATATATATATATGTATGTGTGTGTATATATATCTTGGTCTGAGCTGTTGACACGACAGATCTCGTCACAGTTGTTGTTGTTGGTGCGTCCTACGATGTGAATAGAGGCCGATCCTTGACGCACATGACCGGCCACAGGTGTCGCACACAAACTGGCTAGATGTTGTTCTAGATGTTAAGGCATTGTGCTTTCTGCGTCTTCGTTTGTCTACAGCAGTAACAATACGGCTGAGCTCAAAGGAGTGTATGGCAGTGTGGCACTGTGCTCGCCATGATGTCCTGTCTCCAACCATCTCTTCAAGGTCATTTGGGTCCATATTGCACAGTTTCAAATTGGCTTTGAGGCCGTCCTTGTAGCGTTTTAGTTGCCCTCCTTGACAGCGCATGCCACTCTGGAGCTGTCCATAAAAAACCTGCTTCGGTAGGCGTGAGTCTGCCATACGTACAACATGTCCAGACCAGCGAAACTGCGCAGCAAGCAGGAAGGCCTCAATACCAGTGATGCCACAGGTCTGAAGTACCTCAGTATTTGGGGCCTTGTCCTGCCATTTAACATGTGCAATACGACGGAGACAGCGCATATGGAACTGATCAAGTTTGGTAATCTGCCGGCGATAAATGGTCCAGGACTCAGATCCATACAACAGCACAGTGAGGATGACTGCCTTATATACTGCCACCTTTGTGTCAAGTCGAATGCCGTGCTCATCCCATACTTTCTTGAACAGTCGACCGAAGGCAAAACTAGCTTTTTCGATGCGGGCACTGATGTCGGAGTCCGCTGTTGTATCAGCTGCAAGAATGCTACCGAGGTAGCAGAATTTGTCAACGGCCGCCAGCACTGTCTTACCTGCAGTGATTACTGGTGGATTGGAGTTTGACTTGTTCACCGCTTGAAGCATGACTTCTGTCTTCTTTAGACTGACAGTAAGCCCAAACCTAGAAGCTGCAGTTCTAAAACGATCGAATAGTGACTGAGCTTCGGTAAGGGTGTGCGCCATCAGTGCACAATCATCTGCATATAGGAGGTCACGCAGAATTGCTGAATGTGTCTTTGTATGAGCCTGGAGCCTGCGTAGATTGAAGACACAGCCATCTGTACGGAACTGGATTGGAATGCCCATATCGCAGTTCTTAAAAGCCACAGACAGCACCATGGAAAAGAAGATGCTGAATAACAGTGGGGCAAGCACACAGCCTTGTTTGGTGCCAGTGGAGATGCCAAATGGGTCACACAGTTTGCCATCATCCAGAACCTGACCAAGCATGCCATCATGAAACGAACGGACGATATTAATGAATTTCTCTGGACATCCAACCTTATGAAGATAAAGACTAAACTGCGTCTAGCCTCTTGGAATGTGCGCACACTTTTGGACTCTGCCGATCGTCACGAACAGAGAACTGCAATCTTTGCCCGTGAACTGGCGAGATACAGAATCGACATTGCTGCTCTCAGTGAGATGAGAATTTCTGGAGAAACCAAGCTCACAGAAGTCAACGGCGGCTATACATTCTTCTGTATTGGGCAGCCCGATGGTCAGCAAAGGCAGGCTGGAGTTGGATTTGCAGTGAAGACTAGTATTGCTACCACTCTTAGAAGTGCAACCTCGTGGACTGTCGCCAAGGTTGATGACCTTGCAGCTGATGCTTAAGAATGGCAACAGTGCTGTTTTGATTAGTGCCTATGCACCCACAATGACTGCCAGTGATGACCAGAAGGAGTCTTTCTATGAACACCTTAAAACTGCCTTACGCTCAGTGCCTCATAAACACCGGCTCTTCCTTGTGGGAGATTTCAATGCACGTGTGGGAC